>NC_057716.1:49247745-49249501 GCF_004010195.1 Chiloscyllium plagiosum | reverse complement strand
ACTTTCTCACACTCACAACCCCCACCCCAGACAGACACACACACACAGACAGGCAAAGATCCACATGCACACATATATTTTGTGTGGTAAATTTGTACTTGCAGAGTTACATTGCACTTTGCTCAAAAACTGCGTACATTCATGTAGAACTCTGTTATCTCACTTTTTAGATTAGAATCAATCTAAACATCAGGTCATAGACAGAGAACACAGGGGGCTAACACCTTCAACACATTGTCTCACTATCACCATTGTTAACAGCTAACCCGAGAATGCAACTTTAAAAAAATGGGTTTTGTGATTCTAACAGATGAAAGGCTTAACAGACAATCAATTTTTCAATGTATAATGTCAGTTACATCACACTGCAAATTTTTGCTATAAATTCTGTGTTAGGATCGAGCCCTCCACAATCACCTGATGAAGGAGCGTCGCTCCGAAAGCTAGTGTGCTTCCAATTAAACCTGTTGGACTATAACCTGGTGTTGTGTGATTTTTAACTCTGGTTTTATATGTATACGATGTTGTTGCTTTTCATGTATAGTATAATACTGTTAGTTTTGTATGTTGATGGTGTATATATTACTGTTGGCTCTGCAAACTCCCTTCTGCTCCCGCTCTCCTCGTTCATTGATTGTGCGCCCGCTGCTAGTTGGCCGGAAGTGGTGGCTCCCAGTTCCGTTTCCGGTTGCGGCTCCATCTTGTCTAGTTGTGACGGTTCCGGGGCTCCTGTGGATAATTTTCAGGTCAGTCAGTGATGCTGGGCTGGGCTGGGCATCAGGGATTACCGAGTTGGGCACAGCTGCGGCTCTCACTGCGGGGAGCGGGGCCGTACTTTCCGCCGGTGTCGGGGCTGGCAGAGGCCGCTGTCGCCAAAGAGTTATATTCCCGGGATGTGGGAAAGGGCGAGGGCTCGGCGTCCGCGAGGGGGGAGGGGGGGCTTGGCGTTGCTCGGTCTGCGGGAGCGGGAGCTCGGTGTGAGACTGGGGTGGGCTTGGAGTGCCCGGTGTCGTTCAACCTCTTTCTCCCCCCCCCCCCCTTTCCCGGTGTACGGCAGAGGAGGAGGGTACTCATTGTGGGGATGGGGTCTCCCCGGGGATACGGGTTGTTGTTTTAAGTGTCTCTTGTGTGCGGTAAGAGGGGGCTCAGTATCCTGAGAGCAGTACAGCCAAGGGCTCAGTGTCTCCGCAGCTGCAAGACAACATTAGTTCAGATACGCCGAGGAGACGAGTGTCTGTGGTTCCTAGGTGCCCTGTCTCTCAAATGCATGAACGTACGTAAGTACACATTTATGTTTAGGGGATCTTGATCAGATGGACTGAGGAGTGGCAGATGGAGTTTAGTTTAGATAAATGTGAGGTGCTGCATTTTGGAAAAGCAAATCAGGGCATGACTCGTACACTTAATGGTAAGGTCCTAGGGAGTGTTGCTGAACAAAGAGACCTTGGAGTGCAGGTTCATAGCAGTACAGGAGTTGGGAGGTCATGTTGCGGTTGTACAGGACATTGGTTAGGTCACTTTTGGAATATTGCGTGCGGTTCTGGTCTCCTTCCTTTCGGAAAGAGTTCAGAAGATTTACAAGGATGTTGCCAGGGTTGGAGGATTTGTGCGGAGAAAGTGAGGTCTGCAGATGCTGGAGATCAGAGCTGAAAATGTGTTGCTGGAAAAGCGCAGCAGGTCAGGCAGCATCCAGGGAACAGGAGAATCGACGTTTCGGGCATAAGCCCTTCTTCAGGAATGAGGAAAGTTTGTCCAG
>NC_057716.1:49180422-49246888 GCF_004010195.1 Chiloscyllium plagiosum | reverse complement strand
AAAGCAAATCTTAGCAGGACTTATACACTTAATGGTAAGGTCCTAGGGAGTGTTGCTGAACAAAGAGACCTTGGAGTGCAGGTTCAAAGCTCTTTGAAAGTGGAGTTGTAGGTAGATAGGATAGTGAAGAAGGCTTTTGGTATGCTTTCCTTTATTGGTCAGAGGATTGAGTACAGGAGTCGGGAGGTCATGTTGCGGCTGTACAGGACATTGGTTAGGCCGCTGATGGAATATTGAATGTAATTCTGGTCTCCTTCCTATCGGAAAGATGTTGTGAAACTTGAAAGGGTTCAGAAAAGATTTATAAGGACCCATTGTCTCCGCCTGCTCCTGCCCCACCGAACTCATCTCCGCATACCTTGACACCGTCCTGTCTCCCTTAGTCCAAGAACTCCCCACCTACGTTCGGTACACCACCCATGCCCTCCACCTGCTCCATGATTTTCACTTCCCCGGTCCCCAACGCCTTATTTTCACCATGGACATCCAGTCCCTGTACACCTCCATCCCCCATCACGAAGGACTCAAAGCCCTCCGCTTCTTTCTTTCCCGCCGTACCGACCAGTACCCTTCCACTGACACCCTCCTTCGACTGACTGAACTGGTCCTCAGACAGGATAGGATACCTACTTGTAGAATGCTTCCGAGAACATCTTTGGGACACAAGCATGAAGCAACCCCACTGTCCCATAGCTAAACACTTTAACTTCCTCTCCCACTCCGCCAAGGATATGCAGGTGCTAGGCCTCCTCCATCATCAAACCCGAATCACCTGACACCTGGAAGAAGAACTTCATCTTCCGCCTTGGGGCTCTCCAACCACACAGAATCAATGTGGACTTCAGTTTCCTAATTTCCCCTGCCCCTACCTTATCCCAGATCCAACTTTCTAACTTGGCACTGCCCTCATGACCTGTCATACCTGTCCATCTTCCTTCCCACCTATCTGTTCCACCCTCTGACCTTATCACCATTACTTCCACCTTCATCTACCTCGCACACTGTCAGCTACCTCCTCCCATTCCATCCTCCCTCCCCATTTCTCTCTCTACCCCCTTGGCTCAGAAGCCTCATTACTGATGAAGGGCTTTATGCTCCTGCCCCTCAGATGCTGCCTGACTTGCTGTGCTTTTCCAGCACCACACCCGACCGTAATTAGTGGACTGTTTTTATTTTAAAAGAAAGGCCCACATTACCCCCTGATTTATCCTGTCCTATGGAACATTATCCAAACCTAGCACTTCATTGCTTGCTATAGTATTTATTCCATTTCGTACTAATGAAGCTACCTCGCCACACTTCCTGCGTGTTCTTCCAAAAAAATTAACCATCTCTGAAATATTTAGTTCCTAGCTTCAATCTCTTTGTAACCATGTCCTTCTGATGGCTAAAAGATAGCATCCATTGATCTGTCACTAATTCAAGTTTGTTCTGAAAACTGTGCACATTTAAATAAAGTGCCATTAGTTTTGTCTTTATTATTTTATGCCCCTTTAATTCCTGTATAGTCAACCCTCTTCCCCTGACTATCATTATCAAAATAGTTGGCCTGCAGCGTTGCCATATCATTTGCTTTGTAAGCTTATGTATTCCCCTCCCTGATATCCTTTTCAATTTATCTCTCCATTATTCAAAATCTTTCGGAACCTCCCTTCCAATCTATCAACATTGTTAGTACCAGTCTGAACAATGACAACAGGATCTCTCCTCTCCCAAATTCTTCTCCAGCTTCGAGATGTCCTTAATCCTTAACCAGGCAGGCAACCCAGCCTTCAGGGTGTCTGCTTATGGCTCCATAAGTCTGTATCTACTTCCCAAATTGTACTGTTCCCTACTACGTTCCTATTTCCTCCTCCTACGTGGCTGCCTGTACCATGGTGTTATGGTCAGTTCTGTCATCCTACCTATAGCCCTCACTGCTGTTCACACACCTTTAGAATTTTCTTAGCTGTTAGAGCCTCTGTCCCTACAAATGTCTTTGGAGATCTGCCTCTTCGGGCTCCATTATCTGTAACACTTATAATCACACCCACCTGTCCTTAATCACAGCAGGTTTAAATTACATAATGTGTGTAGCCACCACTTGTAATGAAGTGTCAAAATAATTTTCAGCCTTCCAGTTGTGATACAATGTCCTCAGAAAGGGCTGCAGCTCCTCAACTCTGATCCAAAGTTGCTCAAGCTGCAAACTTTTGATACAGATGTATTAATTGTGGATCACCTTTTGTGTTCAGCTGCTGCCATATTTTGCAAGTACAACACAGCACCCAACCTATCAATTCTATTGTCTTTCAATTAATTAAATCACTCTAGTAACCCTGCTCTTTACACTTGAGGAATCCCCACTGTGGCACATTACTGTACTTTTAAATTTTGTTTTATACACTATCAATCTTAAAATTAATAAGCTATTTAAGAAAAATGATTTGGAGATGCCGGTGTTGGACTGGGGCGTACAAAGTTAAAAATCGCACAACACCAGGTTATAGTCCAACAGGTTTAATTGGAAACACACTAGCTTTTGGAGTGCCGCTCCTTCATCAGGTGTTGTGATTTTTAACTTTAAGAAAAATGGGATGCAAGGATAGAGACCTAAACACAAACTGAAGACCTTAATTTTAATTCAATGACTAGAAATATCAAGCAACTGCTTTGTTTAGACAAAAGCAATCAAAAACTTGCCTCTTTCCTCCATTGAATTCGTTGAGACACTCAACTCCAGCAGTAATGCACACTAATTTGACTGCTTATATATCCTCCCAACACAAAGCACAAAGTTTCCTCTCTTAATGATGATCCAGTTTCAGCTGGTACTTAATTAGTCTGATCTTTCAATGCATCCCTTGAAAACAAACCTGCTGAAAGATCCTGTCTACAGATTGAATTACAAATTGTAATCTTAATTAGGCCAAATTAAGTTTGCACAAATGTTTGAAGACTTTTACCCAGCAAATGCACACGCTTAGCACTCAGAAATGGTGAAAGACATGATAGTCAATGTCAGCTTGATGTTCATTGTGGTTAACATTATCAAAGCTCAAGCAATACCTGAGTAGACATGAAATAAAGGATAGCCATTGCAAGTTTGTTGAATGAAGAGATTTTGCCAACCTAAATTGCTAGTTTCTTTTGAGGGTGTGACAAAGAAGATAGAGTAGAACAATGGATACAATGTATTTTGATTTAATTAAGGCTACTGATATAAGGTTACTTGGAAGTTTGGTACTAAAAATGGAGAGTCTAAATTGAAGTATATTTACTTTCAATACAGGAAGAGCTTACTCAGAGTTGAAATTTTTTCAGACCATTTTTAAAAACTTATTTCCCATCTGATTGAATAAATGGCTATGAATTTGAAGTTGCAATGAGGTACATTATGGATGAGTAGCCAGCAGAAAACTAGACAGACAAATATTTTTCTTTTTTGCTTTCAAAGTTAAAATTCACAAACCAGCAAGTGCTATTTAAATCAATTAAATTGATTGAATAATTTCTGCACATTGTTTTTGACTGCTGTTTTCCTTCTTGACTCTGGTTGTGGTAAATAGCTAAACATAAATTATTTTCGGCCACTTAGGAATTAGATTTGGGACAGAGTAGGTCCGTAGCTTGACAGTTCAATGTATTTCTGACTATATTTCAGGTCTTATGGTTGGTGATAATGTCAGTTTTGGGCAGTAACCTATATCATGCTCTAATTGTCCATTTTATTAGAGGCGGGCAGGCTGCGGCACGTTGCTGCACCATTGTAAAGGTAGAAGATCCATTATCCGAAATGCTTGGGACCAGCTGTTTTTCAGAATTCGGAATTGTTCGGTTTTCAGAATAGTGACAGTTAAATGGTAAAATTTTTAAAAAATCTTACTGGAGGAGCAGGCATCTAAGTAAGAACGTCCTTGGCCACACCCCTCCACATCGCGTCTGAGTGACATACATCAAGTGAGTGTCGACTTGGGGGCGTTCACAGAGAAACCCTAGGCCTGTCGGTACTTGGCCATGTCCCCTCGCATCACATCTGAGTGACCATGAAACGAGTGAGTGTCGACTTTGGGGCAATCGCAGAGAAACCCCAGGCCTGTCTGTTCTTGGCCACGCAACCACCACCCCCCCCCCCCTCCCCCGTGTCGCATCTGGGTGACATGTGTAGAGTAGGTGTCGACTTGGGTTAACTGCTCGCCAAACAACCTTGTTAATTTGAAAAAATTTCACAACAAACTTTCGGATTTCGGAGCTTGTCGGTTTTGGATGTTCAGCTAAAGGATCTTCTACCTGTATTGGCTATGCTTGAAGATGTTGGAAATAATTAATAAAACTCATTCAGATTTATTATTTTCCCAATTAGAGTTGATTTCCATAAGAACTCCTTTGATATGACAGACCACAATAGTTTGAAATTGGCATGAAAGATGGCTTGAGAAAGATGTAAATCTTGCTACTTGTATCTTTTCCTTGCATTGTAAGCATGGGCATAGTATGCACCAATCCATTCTCCAAAAGGATTTGTAAAGTCAACAAAAATAAAATTGGAATGTGCCCTGCCTATTTGGGTACTCTCTTAAATTTTATTCCTGCCCAACAGATTATATGACTTGAACATTGCCAGAAGTTGAATTTTGGCCAAAGCCTTTATAAAGCAGCATATGCAAAAAAAACCTTGAAAAATGTCTTTCTACAGAATTTGTAGTACATAAGGTCTTTGACTTATGAAAATTCACTTACAAGCACTCGTACTTACAAATGAGATCCCATAGGTAGTGGGTGGCACAGTGGTTAGCACTGCTGCCACACAGCGCCAGAGACCCAGGTTCAATTCCCTCCTCGGGCAACTGTCTGTGTGGAGTTTGCACATTCTTCCCATGTCTGGGTTTCCTCCGGGTGCTCCGGTTTCCTCCCACAGTCCAAAGATGTGTAGGTTAGGTGAATTGGCCATGCTAAATTGCCCGTAGTGAAGGGGTAAATGTGGGGGAATGGGTCTGGGTGGGTTGCTCTTCGGAGGGTCGGTGTGGACTTGTTGGGCCGAAGAGCCTGTTTCCACACTAAGTAATCTAATCTAATCATTACCAATAATAATAATAATCTAATATCCAACTTTATAATGCAAGCGTTCAGTTGTACTTACGACTGGATATTTTATACTGTATGATATTACATTCTGACTTGTGTACAAATTGACTTACAAATAACACATTAAAACAGCAGCTTCAGCTGGGACAACACATCCATCCTAGGACAAGCTAAACAAAGACATGCACGAGAATTCCTTGAAGCATGGCATTCCAATTGGAACTCTATCATCAAACATATCGAGTTAGACCCCATCTACCACCCCCGGAGAAAAGGAACAGGAAGTGATTTCACCACAAGAAATAACATAACCACAGGAAATGACTTCACCAACCCAAAAAAACCCCCAAACATATAAATAGAAAGCAGGAATTATCAGCAGTGCTTCGCCTGAGGCCCACTGAAGATATTACCCAGTAGGGTGACGAAACGTCTGGAAATGAACTTCCAGCTCAGTGAGCAAACCTACATCCAAAACCTCAATCTAAACTACAAATCTTCTCAAAACTCACTAATCCCTTGCCATTTTTGCTGGTGCCTGGATCTTAAGCTGGCACTTTTAAAAAACAAGACTAAGTGCTTATGGTGAAATCTTTCGTGTAAATAGAATTACATCATAAGAGCTATAATTTGTTCTTGCTGCTATTAAATGACAAGAAGGGTTTTTCTGATTATATCTCCTGGCCATGTTATCCACATAAATCTAAATCTATTTTAAAAATGTATCAACATTGATTTGAGGTACAAAAGTATACATGTACTAAAAGACATACTTTTTATGTAATAAATGGCAACAATGTGGTGGGAGCAGGAAAAAAACCCTACATTTTGTCAAAGAACTTAAATATAATTTAAGCAAAATTTAAGTTTACAGCTGTTTGAGATCAGTCTGTCTTGTGTTGCTGGAGAAGATTGATAATTACACCAGGTGGTGTGATTAAGGAAGATACTGGTATTGGACGTTGCAGCACATCAGGCAACTTGGACCATAGATCTGGTTATTGGAGATTTAGAAGTGGGAAAATATCCTTCGTGGTTCCACACCAACACTAGCTCTAGCCAGACATACTTATTCAACATCAGAATTAAAAGACCAGCATGATGTTTTTCAGTAATTGAACATGTAACCGAGAAGAAGGAAAATTTTGGAGAAGCAGGATCGAAGAACAAATCAATTAGCTGCAAAAGAGGCCATAAGCAACACATTGTGTATATACAGCAAAATAATTTTTTTAATATGCATATTGGTGATGAGGTTTGGAAAGGTCAAGTTAACTGCAATTTGAGCAATTTTTAAAAATATTAAGCAACTAAAATTGAAGTGAATTTGTAAGGGAAGTGAGTTTTAGGAATACTGATCTGTAATATCTTTCCTTTTCACTGCTGTTTTTTTCAGTAAATTTATTGTATTACTGTGTTGTATGCTATGTAAGGAATGTGGGAGACAAGATCCCACAACAGCGAGATGATGGTGTTGGTTTTTCATAGAGTCCCTACAGTGTGCAAAGAGGACATTTGGCCCATCAAGTCTATACTGACCCTCAAAACGTCATCGCTTCTAGACCCAGCATCCCCAAACTATCCCCACATTTACCATGACTAAACCACCTAGCCGACACGTTCCTAACACTACGGGACAATTTAGCTTGGCCAATCCACCTAACCAGCACATCTTTGGACTGTGGGAGGAAACCCATGCAGACACTGGGAGAATGTGCAAGCTCCACACAGTCACCCAAGGAATCGAACCCTACTCCCTGGCATTGTGAGGCAGGAGTGCTAGCTACTGTGCTGCCCAAAGGGAGTAATGTTGACCAGGACATTGGATGAACCTTTTTTCAGGAGCTATGCAAACCACAAACAGATCTACAAAACCTTGTTCTAACATCTATTTATTCTGATAAATCAGTGCCTGCTTAGTACTGTTCTGTTTTGGCCTTGACTCCACAGATTATAACTAAATCAGCTAGTAGGACACAGTTCCCTCTTGATTTTCATGTTTAAAAATATTTGAATTATCTGATCATTTTTAAGCTAATTGATGGAAGTAGCATAGCAAAATGCTACTTGTTAGCCAAAGAAGAAGCTATGAAATGAAAACAGATTATTGACCTGGTTAGGAGTTAGTGAATGGCAGGAAATACAAAATAGGATAATTGGGAGAATATGACTATCGGTTCCCCACAGGCTGTATATTGGGGCCTCTACTATTCATTATTTATTAATGATGAGCTAGGAACCAACATATTCAAATTAACTGAACACAAAAACAAATAGGTACATTATAAATTGTGCCAATGGAAGCTTAAAAAAAGTACAAACTTATTAATTGATGAACTGGCAAAACAGTGGAGATGGATTTCTATGTAGGCAAATGTGAGGCCACCCAACTTTAAACCTGAGACGGATAGAACAGAGTGCCTTCTAAAGTTGAAAACATAGGAGATCCAAAAAAAACTTAGGGATACAGCAATAGAAATTATTTAAAATGTCATAATGCCAAATATAAATAATCAAAAAGTCTAATTGAATGCTGGACTTTACACCCAGAGGATTAACGTAAAAGCAGGTTGAAGATCTGCTTTAATTATCCAAGCTCTAGTTACTATTCCTGCTGTGGCCCATCAGCAGTTGTGGCCATTACATATTAGGAAGGATCTATTGGCTTTGAAGGGTATGTTTGCCAGAATCATACTTGACTCTCAGGATAAAGAGGAACAAATACACAAACTAGATTGTATTGCCTGGAATTATAAGTTTAAACGGTGATGAACTTATTCTTAGAAAGGGCAAATGAAAGAAACTGTTTGGAGAATCTAGGACTTGGGGTGCAGGCTAAAAATGATAAGTTATGCTACTGTGTATGGTGGTGGTGGATGTGAATATTTGTGGATGTGGTGCCAATCAAGTGAGCTGCTTTGACCTTCCTGGTATCAAGCTTCTTGACTGCTATTGGAGCTGCACTCAACCAGGCATGTGGGGAACATTCCCTTACACTCCTGATCTCTGCATTATAGATGGTCAATAGGCTTTGGGAGTCAGGAGGCAAGTTACTTGCTGCAGACTCATGGATGAGTTAGACCAAAGGGTCTGTTTCTGTGCTGTACATCTCTGACTGTCTAACCCCTGACTTGCTGTGGAATCCTGCAATGAGTACATGCATTTGGTTCTAATTGGTAACGTCAGTAAGTTTATGCATTTGTTTTTTTTTAAAGCTTTCTTGTTTAGTCTTTAACTTGGCATCTCTGTACTTTGAAAACAAATAATGGTTAAATTAAAAGGTTAGCATGCAATTTTTTTCCACTGTAAAATGCATGAGACTCTTAATTGTTGAAAATGTATAAACTGTTGTTTGTGGCTTTCCAGGATTTAAGTAGTATAAAATGTTAATTAAGTTACGTATTTTACATGTCAAGGACAATTAAGGATTTATTTATGAAACCGTTATGCTGATATCTGTCTTCTGATTTTGTGAAAACAGGGCTGCAATTATGTCAGACAAAGACAAAAGTGAACTTAAAGCAGAATTAGAGCGCAAAAAGCAGCGCTTGGCTCAAATCAGGAAGGAAAAGTCAAGGAAAGAAGAGGAGAGAAAGAAAAAGGAAGTAAGTCATAAATGAAATCATATATTTGTATCGTCCATGGATATTTCTCTCTTGTATATATGCAGCTTGCATTTTTTATGAGTTTTATTCTATTTATGGCTATAACTGCTTTTATCCTGTAACAAGAAAAAAATGTCCTAACCAAATTAATTTTTTGTATATTTCCAGATACATTGGTGCTAGTATATCTGGTGAATTTAAAGCCAGATTTTGTTTAAGGAAAGGATGTAAATGGGAGTGAATCAAATTCTGCATTTGAAAGTATTGAACAATTGAAGATAGACTTAAGATGATTACATAATGCTGCAGTGGGATCATTAGATTAAAATTTCATTTTAATACAAGAATGGAGAAACATCCAGCTGATTAATATTTCAATACCCGTAGGCAAGAAATAATTCCTTTGGATATCATTATGAAACATTGTGATTAATTACCAGTGCAAGAATCCTCTCGCTAATGTAATAAATATATATTGAAAGTGACCACAAAACATAAGAGCAGAAGTAGTCCATTCAGTCCATCGAGTCTGCTATTCAGTGAGATCATAAATTCTGATAATCCTCTAATCCACTTTCCTGCTTTTTGGCAATATCTTAAAAGCCCCAGAAGTCTGTCTTCCAATTTTGAATTCTGTGTTAAGCCTGTTTATGATATTTTAAAATTCATGCTCCCATGCCATCAAAAAAAAAGAATCTACATACATCATAAAGATGCCTGAAACCTGTCCCTCATGTTGCCAGTAAAACATGGCAGGATCTGTTTTTAACTGAAGGCAGCCAAATGTTAATATGACAGATCATACTGAGAAATAACGAACCATAGAGGCATCAGTCAGGCCATATACACATTACTTAACTTCCAGAGTGTCCCATTGTGCTTGGTATCTCTTGGAGGACGAAGAAAAATTTCCATTTTGAACTGATTCTCCCTGTAGAAATGCAGGTTTAATATCAATTGGTCTACACTCCCAAGTATTTGTTAACAACAGAACCAAAAAAAAGTTCAAAATTGCTTTTCCTGCTGTTGGTGTACCCACTTCTGTATCTTGGTCGTCCATTTTCTCTTCAAAACCTCATTGTTTTAGTCTTACAAGTCCCAGCAAGTGATATCCTTTTTGTGCATTTCTGCCTAATTGATAGAGCTGATTATTCCCTAACAAGTACCCTATCAAGTAACCCCAGATTCATTCCAATTTTTTAATTCTTGTTATTTTCTAACATTTATTAACTTGTCTTCTAGTTTGCTTGTAGTCACCAAGACTTTCCAAAGCTTCTTGGAAAGCAAAGCCTTCTGTTCTTGGTGTTGTTCCTTATTTGTACAGTATTTCTTAACCTTGTTAAAACTATGACTTATTTCTTGGCCTTCTATCTCCTTCTGGGCTACTACAGTTTGATCTCCCCTGGAAAGTGTTGGCTTAGAACTTATACTGTTAGAACTTATACTGCATCTTCTTGCTTTTCATCTTTGTACCTCATATTCCCAATCCATGACCCTAGCCATCTGCACTTCATTTCAATACAATCATTCAGCTTTTATATTTTCCATTGACCTTCCCTGCTCTACTTATAGTGGTCACATTTATCCATTGACTAGCCACTTCTCGTAAATATTTGAGGTTCGTACCCACTTTTGGCAGTTATCCTTTGGGACCTGTGGCCTCATATTGGTCATCAGAACTGATCTGTTCATCATCAGACAAACTGTCAATCACAGCAGTTTTGACATAGCTCTGCTATGTTGGGTATGAGAGGTACCTCATTCGTTATATTTTACAACACTTTCAGAATCTGCAAATTTGTAATCCATACTATTCAGGAGAAAGTGAGGACTGCAGATGCTGGAGTTTTTTTGAGGACTATAAATTCCTGAAGAAGGGCTTATGCCCGAAACGTCGATTATCGTGTTCCTTTGATGCTGCCCGACCTCCTGCACTTTTCCAGCAACACATTTTTAAGATCCATACTATTCAACCTTGAAGAGTGTACCTGAACAGTCTGGTCTGTACGCTGTACACTTATTACTTTTCCATCTTTACCAATAACTTGCCGCAGACCTCTCCATTCTTTAAGTCCTTGTCTCTTACAGTAAACCATATCTTCCAGATTGAAACTGGTTATCTTGTAACTTGATGTCCACTGAATTCTTTCTGATACTTTGGATTTAAAACCTTTCTGTCTGCATGCAGTGTATTCAAATGCTCTGAAAAATGTAGAGTTAATTGTAGCCCCAACCCACGCTGGGGGCTGAACATGTGTTACTGATGAAACTTTAGGATTCCTGCCAAAAACTACCTGAGATTACTGTACCCTTCAACCATCTGCAACAAGCTCTTAGCACGGATAGTACAGATGATGTTTACAGCTCGGCTAATCTGCCAAAATTTTATACATTTGGTTCTGAATGGTTCCTTTTGCATTCTCTATTGCTAAAAGTGCTGTCTGCTGCTTCATAACTATAATGTTCATGTGTTCTAATGAATTTTTTTGCAAATTCCATCACCGTTATTGGAGAGACATTTTGTCAGTGGTCCAATTCTGGGCACCTGTCCATTACCATATCCACAGTTATTTTCTTAGTTTTACTATGTTGTTGTTGACTGACAAAATCTGGTTGACAAATCTAAAGTGAAAATAAACATTATCTATATCTGTAAATCAATAGCCACACTCTCGTTGAAATCTTTCGCTAAGGTGAGACTTACTATCAATCATGATGGTGTACTTGCCGATAAGTTCTCACATTTATCACTTATCTCTTAACTCTTATTGAACTCACCATCCTTATTTCTACATCCTGTACTATAATGTACCAGTTGTGTAAAATGCAAGTTCAGTGATTTTTTTTTTTCCATATCCAGTGTGCTTTCATCATCAATGGCCTACTCAATAGTAACAGTATTTCAATGGGCACTGCATAACTAAATGTTCAGTTTTGATTGTTTCATAACGGATGACTATTCCTCAAATATTTTAGTGTGTTATCATCCCCAAATCTGAAACTGGTAGCACTCTCAAATTCCTTAGCTTTCATCCAACCCTTAGTACTTAGAGTCGAGGTAGCATTTTAGCTAGTTTATTCCACACGTTTCCACTGCAGTTTTACACGCAGTCTACAAATTTCATTATGTGCTTTTCCATGGTCTTATTCTCAATCTTTTTAAATGTATCAAGTTTGACCATGCCTAATAAGCAGTCAGTAAATTATCTTTTGAGAAATTATTCCCATGCAAGTTAACAAGCATTCCAAACTTCATCCATGTTTAAATCATCAGGCTCTAATTCCAGAAAAAAGTTGATTTTTATCCTGCTTCTGTACGATAATGAAAGTGCTAAAGCCACATCTCATTTCCTTTTTGATAAAGAAGGAACGCACATTTGCATCACAACTTCATTCAAACAATGGCCTTGAGGCTCATTTTCAGAAGACCATTGAGTAATCATACACTGAAACTAGACATTTTGACTCACCCATCCTCTAGGAGAAAGTGAGGACTGCAGATGCTGGAGACCAGAGTTGAAAAGTGTGGTGCTGGAAAAGCGCAGCAGGCCAGGCAGCATCCGAGGAGCAGGAGAATCGACATTTCGGGCATAAACCCTTCTTCAGGAATGAGGCTGGTGTGCCCTCCTTCGACTGACTGAACTGGTCCTCACTCTTAACAATTTCTCCTTTCAATCCCCCCACTTCCTCCAAACCAAAGGAATAGCCGTGGGCACCCGCATGGGCCCCAGCTATACCTGCCTCTTCGTCGGATATGTGGAACAGTCTATCTTCCGCATCTACACTGGCACCATCCCCCACCTTTTCCTCTGCTACATCGATGATTGTATTGGCGCTGCCTCATGCTCCCATGAGGAGGTTGAACAGTTCATTCACTTTACTAACACCTTCCACCCCGACTTCAAATTTACCTGGACCGTCTCAGACTCCTTCCTCCCCTTCCTAGATACCTCCATTTCTATTTCGGGCGACCGACTCAACATAGACATTTACGACAAACCGACCGGAGAGACCACTACCTCCGCGACTCCCTCGTCAGATCCACACCCCCCACCAACCCAACCTCCACTCCCAGCATCTTCCCCTGCAACCGCAAGAAGTGCAAAACGCCCATACCTCCCTGCTTACTTCCCTCCAAGGCCCCAAGGGATCCTTCTATATCCGTCGCAAATTCACCTGTACCTCCACAGACATCATTTACTGTATCCGCTGCTCCCGATGTGATCTTCTCTACATTGGGGAGACAGGCTGCCTACTTGCGGAACGTTTCAGGGAATACCTCTGGAACACCCGCACCATACAACCCAACCGCCCCGTGGCTGAACACTTTAACTCCCCCTCCCACTCCGCCAAGGACATGCAGGTCCTTGGCCTCCTCCATCGCCAGACCCTGGCCACACGATGCCTGGAGGAAGAGCGCCTCATCTTCCACCTAGGAACCCTCCAACCACACGGGATGAATGTAGATTTCTCCAGCTTCCTCATTTCCCCTCCCCCCACTTTATCTCAGTCCCAACCCCCCGATTCAGCACTGCCCTCTTGACCTGCAATCATCTTCCCGACCTCTCCGGCCTATCACCTTCACCCTCACCTCCTTTCACGTATTGTATTCCCAGCACCCCTGACCCTACCTTTTATCTCAGCCCGCTTGGCACACCAACCTCATTCCTGAAGGAGGGCTTATGCCTGAAACATCGATTCCCCTGCACCTCGGATGCTGCCTGGCCTGCTGCACTTTTCCAGCATCGCACTTTTCAACTCACCCATCCTCTACTACCACTATTATACATTAAAAGGTAATGGATAGAGTCCCAAGTCCACACTTTTAGTGAGTGCCTTATTTCCTTAGTTAAATTTAGTTAATTAAACTCCATGTATTATATATAATATATTAATATATCCATCAGCTATTCCCTCATTCCATTAGGTCTCGGGCATTCCCTCAGACCATATTAGATGATGATATATATTTGACGATGGCTTTGGACTTGATTATAATGTTTTTCTGAAATAATTTGTCAAGTATTTTCACCTAGGATAATGCATGAAGCGTGAACATGTTTAGGAAGTATCAGAGAGCTGAGAGCACCTATATTATGATAGCTTCCTCAGCAGAGATTGAAAAAAGGTTGGTTAAAAGAACAATCAACGATAACATGGCTTGAAATAGATGATGCACCTTTTTTTTGAGTTCTATTACATAATCACAATTCATTACTATATTTTGTAAAAGTGTTGTACTTGTCATTTCTACCTTAGGCTGATCAGAAAAAAGAGTTGGTACAAATCGAAGAATCTGATATTGAAAAGAAACGAAGAGAAGCTGAGGCATTGTTGCAGAGCATGGGCATTACATCTGAACCCTCTTTTGGTATGTATGTGGATTTTGTTAATGAGGTATGTTTCACTTTGTGAGAATGTGGTTTGTTTTCTTTGTGAATATTTTACTAAGTTAGGTGCTGTTTTGTTTTATTTTGTTTTATGAAAGTCAGTTTAAAGTGAGATTTGAATTGGAGCCATGGAAATGAAAGTAAACAGTGCTGCTCGCTAATAATTTACAATGGGAGTAGCACTTAGGTTTGTTTTTACATGATGTCAGATTTGTTTGATATAACTGTCTAAATATGTCAAATGTTAATCAGAATGAAGGTTTAACAGATTCTAATTATTTTTGGCTTACTGAAATATTGAGAGCTAAAGTTTGTGTTTTTTACATTTTATGTTATCCATTTCTTAACTCCTAAATAAATTAGCAAATGTTAACATTACAGATAACGATATTGGGCTATCAGTAGATGGCAGTAGAGCATCATTATGTTACTGTGTCCTTAAAGGCACAATATATAATTATGAATAACAATACATTTTAAGTTAGTAAGTTTAACTGGGAAAAACCAAAACGGTAATCTAAACCTATGTCTCTCAATTTTGTTTTGTTGTATTGATTTTTTGAGAGTTAAATCCCAAAAAGAGCATTTGCTCTGCAAGGAAATGTTAATTGGGACTGACACGGTTACTGTCATTGCTACAAAGACGTAGAATAACATAAAGCAGATCTACTATGGTATTGCTCAGATGAGTTGGAGATGTTCATTTGTGAAACAGCACTACCAACTGTGACAGCAAAGTGCTATATTCACAAGCAATACAGACTATATTTATAGACTTGCAATATACTAACAAGTGGATCCTCCTTGATGCTGCACACTAAGTCTGAAGTTTCTGTTTTAATCATTGCTACTAGCTTGCGTTGCTGTTCTGTTGTCTCTGCTTTCACCTTTTAAGATGTTCCTTATAGCTATGTTTTTGCCAATCTATTCCTAATCTGTCCTAAATCTCATGTTGCTCTGTGTTAAATATGTTTGATTGTTCCTGTTGAGAATATTTTTTATTTTTAATTTTTAAAAATATTTTCATACATTAAAAGTGATGTCTAAAGTTGCTCTGTTAAAGTGTGGGCATCTCTTTTGACTTGTCTATCCTCTCTAATTTTTACTTTTCTTTTGGGCATGCAGTGGTAGATTGGATAATATAATGAGGACAAGAATGGACTCATACATGGTAAACGTTTTGGTGAGAATACAGACACCAGACAAATGGGCTTCCTTATTGTTTTTGCTTTCACCCTTGCTGTAATTCAGTCCTGCTACCCCTTGCCCCCATATCCCTTTCACTTAGACTGCTCATTTAACTCATATATTTCCCACAGCTCTTTTGTTTACAATTCCACTTGACCTCCTCCCTTTCTATTCTGATTTGCTTTCCTTGTCAACAAAAGTTGGGTCCTGCTTACAGTTGCTCACAACTGCAAAACCACCCCTTATGCATTCCCGATTAATCTTACCAGCATCTTCCTGTTCTTATGTCTTGCACTCATCTCTTTGGATTTATGCAGTTCTCCTCTCTTATTTCTTCTATTGTTCTTCAATTCTTTATTCCTCTTTTTCTCTAATTTATTAACCCATTCTTGTGTCCCCTCCAGCATATCCTGTCTATCCTTCCTGACAGCGTCCTTTTATCGTCTTTCTTCACATCCTGTGCTTCCTGTCACAATCCCCCCATCCACTGTCTTCTCAACTTGTCCTATTTCTTCTCACTACCATGAGAAAATCTATTTTAAGCTGGCTAAAACCATATTTTTCAATAAAATAATAATACAACAAATATATCTCTTTAAACTCTTAAAAAGAATGTTGGTTGTTTGCTTATTCCTTGAGGTTTTTGAAGAGAATTAACTACTAGAGTTAAGGCATATTCAGGGAATTGAATGAACTGAAATTGGGGAAGGGAATAAAAATGAAGAGCAGTGCTGGGCTGGAGTTGGCATGAGTTGGCAGGAGAGCTTGGGTGAGTGAAAAGAAGGACTAATGAGAAAACAGGATGAGCACAGTGCCAGAGACCAGAATAGTGAGACTGATAAAACAGTAACTTGCATTTATCGTGCATCTTTAACACAAATGCACTAAGGCATGTTATAGGAACCTAATTGAAGAAAAGGAAAACATATACAAGACAGGTGTAATGGAAACCTGGGGTGCCCAACTGAGCATTACAGTCTTCAACCAATTTGGTTCACTCCACATGATATCAAAAAATGACTGAAGGCTTTGGGTGCTGCAAAGAATATGGGCCCTAATAACAGTCTGATAATAGTACTGATGACTTGTGCTCCAGAACTAGATTTGCCTCTTGCTGAGCTATTCCAGTAAAGCTACAATGATGGTATCTACCCAGCAAAATGGAATATTTCTCAGGTACGTCTGGTCCGTAAAATGCAGGACAAATCCAACTCCGCTAATTACAGTTCCACCAGTCTGTTCAAGGTCATTAGCAAAGTGATGGCAGATGTTGTTGACCATATTAAGCAGCACCTATCCGGCTATAACCTCCTGAATGATGCTCAGTTTGGCTTCTGCTGGGGCCATTTATCTTGCCATACTGTGCCCTTAGTCCAAACATGGACAAAAGAGCTCAACACCAGAGATGATGTATGTGCAACTCCCTTGACAGCAAGGTAGTATTTTAAGAGTCTGCATAATGAAAACCCAGCAGAACTGAGTCAGTGAAAATCAGGGGAAGTGCTGGTGTATTCAACAATCTGGTGACAGTGTTGTGCCAGTGTTGGAGGATTTGAGGGACAACATAGGCTGCTGCGAACATATGCTTGATGTACTAGCCATGGGCCAGGTTAGGACATGAACTGCAGTTGGATGATTTCAGCTTCAATGAGATTGGAAGGTAGGATTAGTGATTAGAAAATGAGGTCTGCAGATGCTGGAGATCAGAGATGGAAATGTGTTGCTGGAGAAGCGCAGCAGGTCAGGCAGCATCTAGGGAACAGGAGAATCGACGTTTCGGGCATTAGCCCTTCTTCAGGATTAGTGATTATCGGAGTAGTGGACCCTGGCATTAATATAAGAACACAAGAAATAGGAGCAAAGTAATGAAATCATGATGGCTGGAAAGTGGGAAGCCTTCACAAATGAGATAACAAAGAGTCCAGCTATAGTATGTTCCTGTTAGAGTGAAGAGCAAGGCTGGTAGGTGTAGAGAATGCTGGATGACTAGATAAATTGAGATTTTGGACAAGAATAAGAAGGAAGCATATGTTAGATATAGACAGCATGGATCGAGTGAATCCCTAAAAAAGTAGATAGGCAGTTGAAGAATACTTAAGAGGGAAATCAGGAGGGCAAAAAGGTCAAAGAGATAGCTTTGGCTAATAGGGTTAAGGAGAATCCAGAGGGATTCTACAAATACATAAAGGACAAAAGGGTAACTAGGGAGATAATAGGACCCCTTAAAGATCAGCAAGGGCACCTATGTGTGGAATTGCAGGAGATGTGGGCGGTACTAAACAGATTTACTGTGGAGAAGGATGTGGAAGCTAGAGAACTTGGGAAATAAATAGTGACATCTTAAAAACATGCATATTACAGAGGAAGTGGTGCTGGATGTCTTAAAATACATACAGGTAGATAAATCCCTGGGACCTGATCAGGTGTACTCTAGAACTTTCTGGGAAGTTATAGAAAAGATTGCTGGGCCCTTTGCTGAGATATTTGTATCGTTGATAGCTACAGGTGAGGTGCTGGAGGTTGGCTAACTTTGTGCACTACTTAAGAAAGGTGGTAAGGAAAGGCCAGGGAATTACAGACCAGTGAGCCTGATATCAGTGGTGGGAAGGTTGATGGAGGGGATTCTGAGGGGCAGGATTTACATGTATTTGGAAAGGCAAGATCTGGTTAGGGATAGTCAACTTGGTTTTGTGTGTGGGAAATCGTGTCTCACTAACTTGATTGAGTTTTGAAGAAGTAACAAAGGAGTGGTGAGGGTAGAGTGGTGGATGTGATCTATATGGACTTCAGGAAGGCATTCGACAAGTTTCCTCATGGTAGAGTGGTTAGCAAGGTTAGATCACATGGAGTGCAGAGAAAACTAGCCATTTGGATATAGAACTGGCTCGGAGGCAGAGAGTGGTGATGGTGGGTTGCTTTTCATACTGGAGGCCTGTGACCAGTGGTGTGCCACAACGATCGATGCTGGATCCACTGCTTTTTTGTCATTTATATAAATGATTTGAATGTGAACAAAGGAGGTATGGTTAGTAAGTTTGCAGATGACATCAAAATTGCGAAGACTATTATCTTGGAGTACAACAGGACCTTGATCTGATGGGCCAAGGAGTGGCAGATGGAGTTTAATTTCGATAAATGTGAGATGCTGCATTTTGGAAAGGCAAATCAGGGCAGGTCTTATGCACTTAATGGTAGCGTCCTGGCAAATGTTGTTGAACAAAGGGAACTTGGAGTGCAGATTTGTAGTTTCTTGAAAGTGGAGTTGTAGGTAGACAGGATAGTGAAGAAGGTATTTGATATGCTTGTCTTTGTTGGCACGTATGGAGTACAGGAGTTGAGAGGTCGTGTTGCATCTGTACAGGACATTGGTTAGACCACTTTTGGAATACTGCGTTCAGCTCTATTCCCCCTACAAAAGGAAGAGTGCTGTGAAACTTGAAAGGGTTCAGAAAAAGATTTACAAGGGTGTTTGAGCTGTAGGGAGAGGCTGAATAGGCTGGGGCTATTTTCCCTGGAGCATCGGAGGCTCAGGGCTGTTTACAGAAGTTTATAAAATAAACTTTGAGGGGCATGGATAGGGTGGATAGCCAACGTCTTTTCCCCAGGGTAGGAGTGTCCAAAACTAGAGGGCATAAGTTTAAGATGAGGGGGAAAAGATTTAAAATGGACCTAAGGGGCAACCCTTTTTTATATAGAATCCCTACAGTGTGGAAACAGGCTATTCGGCCCAACAATCCGCACCGACCCTCCAAAGAGTAACCCACCCAGACCTATTACCCCCCCCCACCCTTTATTTACCCCTGACTCATGTATATAACCTACTAACCTACACATCTATGAAAACTATGGGCAATTTAGTTCTCACAGAGGGTGGTATGTGCATGGAATGAGCTACCATAAGAAATGTTGAAGGCTGATACAATTACAACTTTTAAAAGGCGTCTGGATGAGCAGATGAATAGGAAGGATTTAGAGGGGTATGAGCTAAATCCTGGCAAATGGGACTAGATTAACTTAGGATATCGGGTTGGCATGGGTGAGTAGGCCAAAGGATCTGTTTCTATGCTGTACAGCTCTATGACTGATCTATCTTATCAGCATTTTCCTGCACTATTCCATATTCCTCAATATTTTTAGAATACAAAAATGGGAAGGTGATGGACTGTGATAATAATGTTTCAATAATATTGGAGAAATAATACTTAGCATTCTTTCTCTCGTCACCAACCCCACACCCGCCGGCCCCCAAAGAAGGGAATTGATATAATGCTTCCAGGCGCTGAGACTTTGCATTTATATTAAAGATATATCTGAATTCCTACAAAATCAATGTTCTTCCTATGGCCAATATGGTAGAAATAAAAACAAACAAACTATTTGGATCAAGACCATGTGGCTCAATCCTACTGAGGTATACAGATATTTAAGTATTAAAGTTTCATATCCATTCATTGATGGACAGAGCAGTAATTCTGCTTCTAGGTCTTCACCAATTCTAATAGCATGAATTTACAATATATGATGAGTTGATTTGAATCTGTTTAACACCCTGTTATTTTATTACATTATGCTGTATACATTTCAAAAATTGTGCAAGTTATAAATGAAATTTGTGAAAGCTTTCTGTCTCTCATGTTTCATGTATGATATGCGCACTCTGGCCCACACATTTTGACATTTTGTGTTCAGTAGGATCTTTTCTGGCCTGGAAATAACACTATTGCTGTCACACAATTTAAAGCAGTTTTTAAAAATATTGATTTTTATATATATATTTACATATTTAAATGTATTTAAACTTAAATGGCAAAGTGAACTAGTTGTGCTGAATTACTTGTTTTTGTGCTGTATATACTATGTGGTGAAAGAGGTTAAAAGATTTAAAAATTATTTTTGCATGTGTGTCACAGTTTTTGTTAAATGCAAATCATTCTCGATGTTAAGATACAATTTTCTGAACTATTTCATTGTATCATGTTTTACTTCTATTATTCATCGACTTGTAAACAAAACATCACATTTGTAGTACCCTTTGTGTTCCAATTCCCCCATTCACTGAAGGCATATTAGCCTATTATGCAAGATCCCTTTTCTCTGACCTAATATGATATTTGATTCTAGAAAGGAGCTGTTACACACTACATAAAGAATTATGCATAAATGTTTATTTTCACAAATTGCTAAACAGATGTGTTATTGACTGTGAATGTTATTTGTATTAAAAAGTTTTGTGATTTCAGTACAAATGCTGTGTGACAGTTTTTACTCCATGTTATGTATTAGTCAGCAAAAGGGATAGTGCATGTTTGGATTTGTTGGATAATCAGCAAGATACTGTTGTTTTATATTTGAGGAAAGCATGACTAAAGTGCACAAATGATTCCAAATTTATTTCATCCAAGCACTGACTGCATACATTGTTAAGTGCATGAACCACTGCATGGAATTTAACTTTGCTTTTTCCTTTCTCTCTTTTTAAATTTCATTTCATTCATGTATTTTTCTTTAATGCCATCACCTTTGTTTTATTCAATATTTCATGTTAAATTAATTTTGAAACATCACTACCAGTGCATCCACTACGGGTAGTAACAGCGGATACCTGTCTGTTTCACTATTTAGTCCCTCCTACATCTCCTCCCTCAAAATCGGTGAGTACACCAAGTGAGGCTGGAAGCCAGGATTCTGCTGATTGCACTCTTGGGGCAAGGTATGACCACTTATTTACATTTCAGTCTGCATTTTCTGTTGTATCTATAGAGTGTATAATTTCTGATATGTATGAATTTTATGATTTCATTGTCTCAAAAGTAAGAAATGTGTTTATTTCTACAGTTTTTCCTCCCATTACAGTTTTTGGAAGCTACATTGTGTGATTTTGTACCTGATTATAAATACCATTCTTCAGGCAGCTGCTGGATGGTACATAGTATCAGCCTAGTGACTGTTTTCATTTTAAAACGTATTTTTGTTTCCTTCTCCACCTATAGTATAGTGCTGTGCTGTTCCTTAACATCTTAGAACATAAGAACTAGGAGCACGAGTAGACAATTCAGCCCATCGAATCTGTTCAGCTATTCAGTTTGGTTATGGCAAATCCCATCTCAGCCTCAATTCAACTTTACTGGTGTCTTTCCAAAATCTTAAATCTGTCTGTCTCCTGTCCTGGCATCCATTGCATTCTATAGCAGTAATTCCATAAACTCACGACCCTTTGAGAGAAGTAATTTCTCCATCTCTGTTTTAAATTTCCAACTCTATCCTAAATCTATAACCTATCATTGCCTCACAGGGGAAAAAGAATCTGCTTTACTTCTGTTGTGTCAATGCCCGTTATATCTTACATAGATATCATACAGTCTTTGAGTCATAGAGATGTACAGCATAGAAACACACCTTTTGGTCCAACTCGTCCATGCTGACCAGATATTCCAACCCAATCTAGTCCCACCTGCCAGCACCTGGCCCATATCCCTCCAAACCCTTCCTATTCATATACCCATCCAGATGCCTTTTAAATGTTGCAATTGTACCAGCCTCCACCACTTCCCATCTCAAATAGATCTCCTCATTCTTCTGAACTCTAGAGAATATCGGCTGAAACTGTTTATTTTTTCTTCATACGACAAAAGTTTCATCTCTGGTATCAATCTAGTGAACCACCTCTGAAATGCCTCCAATGAAACTTCATCCCTCATAAATTAAAGGAACCAAAATTACGTATAGATGCAGTGTCACTAATGCCTTGTACAATCACAGGAACACTTCCCTACTTTTATTCTCTATCACTTTAACAATCACTACCAAAATTCCATTTGACTTCCTGTTTTCCTATTGTACCCGCATACTAGTTTTCTGCAATTTCAAGCACATCTAGATCCCTCTGCACCAAAGCACTCTGAAGTTTCTCTCCACCTAGATAATAAGTTGCTTCTCTATTTTCCATACAAATTGGATCACCAAACACTTATCCATATTAAACTCCATCTGCCAATTTTTGGCCCATTTACCTAACTTATCCATATCCACTTGTAAATTTCTTTATTGACATTTGCTTTCCCACTTAATTTAGTGTCACCTTCTATCTTTGCATCCAGGTCATTGACATTGATTGTAAATGTTGGGAACTGAGGACCAAATCCTGTGCCACTCCACCACTTACATCTTGCAAACCAGACAAAAACCAATTTATCCTGACTTTCTTTTCTATTGGTAAGCCCATCCTTTGTCCAAGCTAATATATTGCCCCTAACCCCATGTGATCTAATCTGGTATATTAACTTTTACTATGGCATCTTATCAAATGCTTTCTGAAAGTCCAGATATACGACGTTTACAGTATCCCCATTGTTCATTTTGCTCTTCGCATCTTCGAAGAGCTCTAGCAAATTAGTCAAATGTGACTTGTTCTTCGTGACATCATGCTGAGTCTGATGCAGTAGCAAACCAGTCAAATATTATTTATTCTTCATGAAACCATATCAACTCTGACTTTTGACAGGCATTTTGACTTTCCAAATGTCCAATTATCACTTCCTTCATAATGGATTCTAGCAATTTCCCAGTGATAGACATTAAATATTCCGTGGTTTTGTATTGTCTGCCTCCCTCCCATTTTGAGCACTTTATATTCGCATTTTTCAAACCATTGGAACCTTTCCAGCCTCCAGGGAATTTTAGAATATAGCCAATGGATCTTTTCTCTCTGCTGCTACTTTTAACACCCTAGACTGTAGCTCATCAGGCCCTGGGGACTTGTCTGCCTTTAATCACAATAATTTTCTCAACACTTTTTCCCAAGTTAAATTTCTTTAAGTTCATTAAGTTCTTCCTTTTCTGTAGTCTCCGCATTGCCTGTTTCTCTGAGGAAGATAGGAGATACCAGTATTAGACTAGGGTGGACAAAATCAGAAGTCACACAACAACAGGTTATAGTCCAACAGGTTTATTTGAAATCACAAGCTTCCAAAACGCTGCTCCTTCATCAGGTGAAGTAATTGCTCCAAGAAACACTCTCTAATATATTCAATAAACAATCCTTCAGGCATATCAAAAATCACTTGTGATTCTGGCTTTTCCTTTTTTATAACAAATCTCCAATGTGTCCTGGTTTATACTTGCCCTACTATGAAACTACTGTTTGGGGACCTAAAGATAACCTTCACCAAGGACTTCCTTCCCTTGCAATTTCTTAATTCTATCCAAGCACCCTCCCTCCACCACTGTAGTGGTGGTAGTAGTGTGTATTATATGAAAGATGTACTGCAGAAATTCACCAAAGATCCTGAAACAGCACCTTCCAAATTCAGGACCACTTCATCTATAAGGACAAGGGCAGCAGCTATATGGGAACACCACCATCTTCAAGTTCCCTTCCAAGTCACTCACCATCCTGACTTGGAAATATATTGCCATTTTTTCACTGTCCTTGGGTCAAAATCCTGGCATTGTGGTCAACCCACAGCAGGTGGACTAGAGTTATTCAAGAAGGCAGCTCACCACCACCTTCTCAAGGGCAACTAGGGACAGGCAATGAAAGTGCTGGCCAGTCAGTGATGCCAATATACCACAAATAAAAAAAGGACTGATTCTACATCTTGTTCCCTCGTGCTTATATCATTTCTCACTAAAACACTGATCTTGTTCTTTCCCACAAAAGATATACCACTTCTTTTCCTTCCTGCTTATCCTTCTGAAACAGAGTACCCTTCAATATTCAATTCACAGATGTGGTCGACCTGCAACCACGTCTCAGTAATTGCCATCAAATTGTACCTATTTATCTCTGTTAGCACTGTTAACTTATTAATTTTATCCTGAATGTTTCATGCATTGTTAGAAAAGGCCCCTTTTTAAAAAAAAAATAGCCCATTTGAAAACAACCGTCTAACTATTCTAATTCAATTTTCTAACCTTGTATGCCTTGGCATCACAAATATACATCTAAATACTTAAATGTTATGAGCCATTTTGCCTCTTACAAGCAGAGAGTTCCAGATTCCAACCACGCTCTGAATGAAAATGTTTACCTCACATTTCTTCTAAGCCTTCTGTCCCTTACCTTGAATATTTGCCCCCTTCTCCTTGATGGAAGAGTTAATGAATTGAAGATGTGTTGCTGGAAAAGCGCAACAGGTCAGGCAGCATCCATGGAGCAGGAGAATCGACGTTTTGGGCATGAGCCCTTCTTCAGGAAGAATTAATGACAAAAGTTTCTTCCTATCTACCCTAACTATGCCTCTCAATTTTATGCATCTCAATCATGTTTCCTGTCAATCTCCTGTGTTCTAAGGCAAGCAGACTCAGTCTATCCAATCTCTGTTCTTAACTGAAACTCTTCAGTGAATAGCAACATGCTGGTAAATCTCCTTTACATCCTCTCCAGTGCTATCACATTCCTCCTATAATGTGGATTCCAGAACTGCAGAAAATAATTTAGCTGTGGCCTAACCAACATATATATAGTTCCAGCATAACCTCCTTGCTCTTAAATTGTGCGCCTTGGCTAAGTTTGTTGTATGAGGTAAAAACAATGACTGCAGATGCTGGAAACCAGATTCTGGATTAGAGTGGTGTTGGAAAAGCACTTCAATTCAGGCAGCATCCGAGGAGCAGGAAAATCGACGTTTTGGGCAAAAGCCCTTCATCAGGAATAGAGGCAGAGTGCCTGCAGGGTGGAGAGATAAATGAGAGGAGGGTGGGGGTCTAAGCCGATCCCTACTCTTTTATGATTCTTTTGTGCAATGAGACATCCACACACTGTTCCTTCCTTTTTTTCTTGGTAACAATGTGCTTCATCACTAACCTACACTCTTTCCTCTCCTTTAATTTTAAAATTTCTGTGCAATTGAGCCCTTCCTCTCCAGTATTTAGTTTAAATCCCTATCTACAGTCCTAGCTATGTGATTTACCAATACTTTGGTCCTAATATGCTTCAATTCATGAATTCATCTTGCAATGATGGGCCATGATTAGGATTTTGAAGTGAGAACTAATTCTGCTTTTTTACTATGCTGTTATGTGAATAATTCCTCTTTTTTTTAAATTTCTACTTGGATCTGATTAGATCCAAGGGGAGGTGATGGCCTGGGGGTATTATTGCTAGATTATTAAACCAGAATGTGAGCTAATGTTCTGGGGACTTGGGTTTGAAACCCACCATGGCAGATAGTCGAATTAGAATTGTGTAAAAATCTGGGATTAAGAAGCTAATGATGACCATGAATCCATTGTTGATTGTCGGAAAAACCATCTGGTTTACTAATGTCCTTCAGGGAAGAAGATCAGCCTCACCTGGTCTAGCCTACGTGTGACTCCAGAGCCACGGTAATGTGGTTGACTCTCAGTTGCCCTCTGAAATGGCCTGGCAAACCAATCAGTTGTATCAGAAGAGCAACTAGGGATGGGCAATAAATGCTAGTCAGCCAATGATGCCCATAAATGAATTAAAAAGGATGATCTCTGTTAGGTGTAGGGTGAGAAGTAGATTGTAAACACCATCTTGCAAATAGCAGCTCAACAGGACTCTGGTCAAGAACTTCATTGTTTGTGAGTTAGTAAATTAATTGAAATGTTTGCTAAGGCTGGTTTCAGTTCAGAAGCACTCAAAGCTTGGCACTTAGCCGTATATATATATGTGTTTCAGAGGAAAGGAGTAAAATTCTTTTTTCGGATTTTGCACAGAGAGTCAGCAACTGATAGATATTTCTACTTGATCTAGGTCAGAAATACAAGTTACTCTGTCCATTGTTAGTAGACAGATTATAGGATTCATTAGCAGGTGTTGCAGTACTTGTACGGGATCACTGTGAAGCAGTGTGGAGCAGCTCAGCTCTGATCACTGAACTGAGGAAGAGAAAAGAATCAAACTGTGACATCACATGAAACCCATGCTTTGATTAGTCGATGAGTGTTGTTGCTTTGTTTATTATTCTCCAAAGTTAGGAAGTTATTCTAAGGAGCTGGAAAGTTAATTTTTTTTTTGTTTTGCTAAGTGTTAAGTAAAACATTTCAATTAGTTTCCCTTCTTAAGTGACAACAGGAGAAGTGTTTGCGAGTCACTTTTCAGTAGTAAATTTTATTCTTACTACTGGGAAACTCTGATCCGCGGGAATGCGTATCCTGTTCCATGTGCAAGCTCCATAAAAGTACCTATGATGTACATAGCTATATGTATATGAAGTCTTGTCAGCTGCAAAAGCTTGGATTGTCAATTTCTCTGCTTGAGTAGCACTGACATCACTGGGACATATCCATGAGGAAAGAGCTTTGTTAGTCTCGTGTTTATAGATGTGGTCATTGTGAAGCTTAACAGTCTGCAGGAAGAGATTAAATGGGTGATCACATGACAGTCAAAAGCAAATAGGCAAGTAATGCAGTTGCCCCCGAGTACATCTAGCTCTTCAACCATCAATCAGTTCTGAATATTGATGAAAGTGTTGGTTCATCTGAGGAGTGCAGCTAGAGTTAAATCCATGGCCCTATAGCTGATTCTGCTATTCAGTGGTCATGAGGAAGATGAGATGAGCAATAAAGAAGGTATAACAAATTGTTAGTGGGACACTGGCATTTCTGTAATCACACATGTAGATTTGGATGGTATGTTGCCTTCCTAGTGCCAGGGTGAAGAATGTCACTGGATGGCTGTAGATGGCCCTCATGGCTCACAAATGAGGTCGGTAGGTAGAAAATGAAATGTCCTGCAGTCAGAATTTATTGAGCTAGGTAGGAAATTAGCAAGCAAACCCATCTCCGTAGTAGTGATCCTGCAAGTGAGTATAGAAATAAGAGTTATATAAAATGAAATCCAAAAGTCTTCTATAGGCATATTAATAGTAAATATGTGGTAGGATGACTATAAAAGCAATTTATATATGAAGATGAAAAGAATGGCTGAGGTATTAGCTCTGTGCTTAGATCTGTCAAGGAATAAAGTGTTGTGTTGAAATAGGAGGTAGTTCAGGCACTTGAAGTTTTTAGACTTGACGAGAAGGCATTGATTGGCTCTGTGGACCTAAAGTTGATCAGGTGCTGGGCCTGGATAAGTTGAAGCTGGGGCTGTTGGAAGAAATGAGAGTAGGCGATACATGGACACTCTCATAACTCTAAAGCTCCTCAGATGTAGTGCCGAAGCCAGAAGACTGGAGAATTGCATATATTGCATGCCTATTCAAAAAAAAGGCATAAAGTTGCGTCCCACGACTTTAAGTCATTCAATTTAACCTTGGTGGCGGGGTAGCTTCTAGAAATTTTAATTTAGGACAAAATTAATAGTCAGTTGTAGGTTAAGTAAACAAAGCCAGCATTGATTTGTCAAAGGCAAATTGTAGCTAACTTGCTTGAATTTTTTGAGGCAACTGAGACAGTTAACATGAGTAGTGCTGTTGATGCGGTGTACATTGTCTTCCAATAATATTAAAGTAGTGCTGGAGAACAGACTTGTGCGCAAAGTTAGAACTCATGTGCTAAGAGAGACAGGAACAACATGGAGGCAAACTCTACTGAGTGACAGGAAACAGTGCGATGGAATACCTGAATGAGAGCAACTCCAACAAAACTCAAAAAACCTGATACTGTCCAGGACAAAATAGCCTGCTTGACTGGCACCACATCCACAAAGAAACATTCACTTTCCCCACCACTGACACATAGTGGCAGCAGTATGTACTACTGCAGAAAGTCATTACGTTTCCTTAGCTAACACCATGACCACTTCCATTTAGAAGGCCGGGAGTAGTAGACAGGAACCCTGCTATCTGCAAATTCCAATCCGTGCCACTCACCACCCTGCCTTGGAAATATGATTTGGACATGCTGGTGTTGGACTGGGGTGTACAAAGTTAAAAATCACACAACATTAGGTTATCGTCCAACAGGTTTAATTGGAAGCACACTAGCTTTCAGAGTGCTGTTCCTTCATCAGATGCTCCTTTGTGTGTGTGTGTGTGTGTGTGTGTGTGTGTGTGTGTGTGTATATTTGCATAATTTGTTAAAGTGGCAGGAAAGATTGAGAGACCAAGTAATAATGCATGTGGCAACCAGGCCAATTAACACTAGTGGAAGAAAGTACAAAAGTGAGGAGGTTATGTAAAACCTGTATAAAACACGTGTTTATCCACGAATAAAATAGTGCATCTAGATCCTTCGAAAAAGTTAGAAAGGTATTAGAGAGAGGGTTCAGAAAACATTAATGAGAATAGCTCCACACATGAGGAACGTCAGTTTCGTGGAAAGATTGGAGAATTTAAGACTGTTTTCTTTGGAGAATAGATGACAGGAGATTTGATAGTGGTATTCAAGTCCACAGAGTAGATAGAGAGAAATTGTTCCATTTTAAGGAAGAATAGAGAACCAAAAGGCACTGATTTAAGGTTGTTAAGAAAAGAAGGAATAGTGGAATAATAAACATTTTCATGCAGCAATTTTTAGGATCTGGGAATGCACTAACTGAATGCATGGTAGAGTTAGGGTCAGTTGAGGCTTTCAAAATGGAATTGGATCTTTATCTGGAAAAGGTGATTTATAAGGCTACGGGGAACAGCAGTGGCATGGTATTAGCTGTATTGAAACGTGTTGCCCTGGAAAAGCACAGCAGGTCAGGGAACATCCAAGAAACAAGAGAATTGACGTTTCGGGCATAAGACCTTCATCAGGAATGTCTCCAATTAGCTGTATTTTTCCTTCAGAGCACCGGCACAAACATGACAGGCCAAATAGCCTCCTGTTATTGCTTGTAACCATCCAATGATTCTATGAAATCTAGTAACCACTTTGACTTTCATTCTTAATCATTTGATCCTGGATGATATGCTTCTCACTCCCTCCTCCTGTCTTCTCCCCATAACCCTTCAACTCAGTAACGGTTAACAATCTGTCCAGCTCCTCCTTAAATTTACTCACTGTCCCAGCGTTCACTGCACTTTGGGGTCGCAAATTCCACAGATTCACAACCCTTTGGGAGAAGTCTGCAAGTCTGCATGGGTTTCCTCCGGGTGCTCCTGTTTCCTCCCACAATCCACAGATATGCAGATTAGGTGAATTGGCCATGCTGAATTGCTCATAGTATTCAGGGATGTGTTGGTTAGGTGCATTAGACAGGGGAAACTTATTTATAGTTGTAAACGCCTTTTAATGCTTGAGGTAGTCAGTTTGACTGATGAATGTTCTATTGTTGAGGAAGCAGACATTTGTCATCTACTGTTTTCTTTGTCGGACTGCTGAGCAAACTGGCAAGGAGCCTCATCAATCGCATCAACATCAATATTTTAGTGTTAATGGTTTTTAACCTACACTGATGTTACCACCATGAGAAACATTTTGTGTTTTATAGTATGGTGCCTCTGATAAAATGTAGCCTAAATATTTCAAAGAAGAAAATTGCTGAAAGCAAAATAATTGAAAGATGGTTTGCGGATGGTAAATGGAGGAATGATTTGAGGATGTTTTTGAAAATCATGTTGAAAAATGTGTAGATGAGATGGAAAAGTTATGGGACAATGTTAAGAAAATGATGCTGAAAACTCCAAAACTGAAGCAACAGTTGGACAGCACTTCAAATGGAATTTGCTTTGGAGCTTGCAAGGGTTGTTTCAGTGACAGTGAGACAGAAGACACAAACAATGTTGCAGTGGAAAGAACTATCAAGGCGATTGCTAAGCTGTATACTTTGTAGCATTGTTAAATTTATTAGGACATGTCATTGGACTCAACGTGATGAAGTTGCAAGATAGGATGAACTTGAGGTTATAGGGCAGTATTTCTCACGGGAACTGAGCAGTGTACCTTTGATTTGGCAGATGATGCACTGAAAGAGGTCTTGCAAATGCAGAATTCAGTGTGAACCAAGTAATCAGTATTTGTTTATATTTGTTTGGTAATTAGAATTACGTGTTTTTTCCAAATCATTATACCACATTGTATGTGGATTGGAATAGGCATGAATTAATGGAAAACATGTTGAAACTTGATGAAATTGTTTGCCATCTTATTGTTTTTTTGTGAGTACTTAGTGCTTGCCTTTGTGTAATTCATCTTCCACTGTGTTTGTTTGACTCGTGACTTCCTTAGATTCCTTTGCTAGGCACCAAATAAAGTCTCTAATTTTACCATAACTTATCGTCACTTGGTAATCTAATATTTCAGAACTGAAAAATTAATTAAGTTTAGTTTTGAGACCTGATTTTTAAAAAAAAGTTGAGGTTTGTAGTGAGGTTCATTTTATCAAACTTCAAAAAGCAGATCTTTTCTTTAAAATTCAAAAAAACACAATTGGCAGCCACTTGGACACTAACCAAGTCTCCTTTCAATCAACCCGTCACTATCACAGTTCCCCCATATCTATTCTAAGATGATCTGTCTTTGGCTTTTGTAATACCTTTTCCTACAATCCTTTTTCATTTCTTGTTTCTTTAGCTGTATATTATTTTTCATGCTGCTAGTTATTTTTCTCAATATTGTGTGGTGTTTAAAACGTATACACTAAAGTTATCTTACTGTCTGTATTCATCTGATGTTTAGCTGAAATGTGACTTTTCCTAAATATTTTGTTTTAACATAGAAATCCTTCCTAATGTACAAGCATCAAGTAATAAATGTTTAATGATATTGTTCACCTGTACAACAGGTAGTGTTACAATAAACAGTACACTAAAAATTAGTGCTTAGTTTAAGTATATTTATGGAAAATGAATGTCTGAATTAAATGTACATCAATATTAACATTACTGATCTAAACTTTTTTTGATAATGCTGCACGGTTGACTTGTCAATCATTTAGGACCTTTCACTGGGATACCGATCCTTCAGTTCTGCAGCTTCAAGCTGATATTGGGTATTGCTTATTCATTCTATTTATTGTACTTTTCTGCCATTTGTATATTTCTCACGTGCTAGTCTGCAGAATTGGGGAATAAAGTTACATCTTTGTTTTAAATATTTATCAATTGATGTTTTTCATATGCTCTTTTAGCTTTGTATACAGTTACTTATTTTGTAACTTCAGTAATTCTCTCTCCCTGTCCCAATCATTTACTGACAGACGAGGACCCATTAAACTGGAGATGGCAAAAATCACACAAGTAGACTTTCCTCCACGAGAGATTGTTACGTACACAAAGGAAACTCAAACTCCAGTGATTACACAAAATACTGAAAGTAAGCTGACATATGTATGTACGTTACTAGAAAAGTATGAAAAATAATTAAGCACTTTTTTCTTGATAGTGTTGTGAATTTCTGAAGTAATATTTTTGAACAAACAAATTATTGTGCTGTTTAATTGATGGTGTAAATTGCATGGATAAATATTAAATGTAAAAAAAAAACTTCTAAAATGTTTTTGATGGAAAATTCATCTTCTAGCTCAATGTGGTATGAAACCTAAAATACCATATTATAGAAATGGGTTGTATTTGCTTGGAGTGTAGATTAGCATTTTGTCAACATTTTTTAATACCACGTGCACTGCATATTTAGTGTGAGTAAATGCTGTACTCTCTCACCCATTTTTTACTGTATAAACCAGCAATCTATGAATATTACATCATTCAGGAAACAGACCGTTCCAATACATTGCTACATTTGACTTTTCTAGCTACTAGTGAAGAGGGAGGAGGTAAATCAGCAAGTTTGTCCTCTGAGCTTTACAATTTCAGAAAATTAATCACCCTCTTCCTTCGTTCCCTTTCCCCACACCTGTATGTGTGTTGCTCCTAGCACACCAACCCATTTTCTACCATATACATTTCTCATTAGCACCTTAACCAGTTCTCTTTTAGCTTATCTCATTATTTGTTTGTTTCACGTCACTTTGTCTGTCTGTCTGTCTCTCTCTAATGCTTTTCCTCTCTCTGTTCCTGTCTTTTTTTTCTTCCCTGTGCCCACTCCTTTTCTCTACACCCCCAACTCCTTCCTTCACTGTTTCTCTTTCTCCCTAACTCTGTCTCTCTCTCCCTTTCTTCTCTTCCTACCCCTCTCTCTGCCTCCCTTCACACTCTCTTTCTCCCCCCTCTTCTCTCTCTATATATCTGTCACTGGGCCACATCTCCATGTACTGTATTGAACCCCCCATCATCAGCAAAAACACCATCCTTTCCCATCTATTTTCAGTTCTGACAGTGTTTTTACAAATGCTTCTGGACAACTCAACATTTCATCTAACCCTTAAATAATTATTCAGCTGATTTCCCAGTGTATCTCACATTCCAACAATGTCTTCTCCAGATCTCCAAAATGTTCAGATCTTGATTCAACAGTCCCCTCTTCTCCTAGGGCTGGACCGAAGACTTTACTCACCTGGCACCCTGCACGTACTCACCTGACACTTTATCTACCTGTCACCCCATCCTGTATTGCACGATACACTACTCATCATCATCACCTTACATGCTTACTTTTTGATATCAGCTTCAAAGTGGCTGTCTGTGATGCTGGACCTTTAAATTACAGAATACAACAACTAACTGCTGTGAAACATGGGGCGTGGTTTGCTTTCCCCTGACTGCTCTACACTACGTTAGACCTGTCAATGAAAATATGGCTCTGTATTTCTGAAGGAGCTCTGATTGGAATTTCCTGTCATAAATCAGTTCCCTTCCCTAAAAAGGAAAGAATGGAGTGGCATTCTCTCACAGATTGCCGCTGTTCAGAAAAAATGGTCCATTTTTCTGTCACTCCTATTTACTCAGGATGGAAATATCATTTAAAAAGGTATCTGTTTTAACTGTAAATTGAAATTGTAAAAAATAACTGTTTAAACATTAACATTTATTTTATTAATGATAACACATTAATATGTTCCAATAATCTCTATATTTTTGATCCAGTGGCAGCACGCGTTGCACGTGTTGACTTTTTAGTTGGAAGGTATGGGCTTGATCCTACTAAATAAGTCCTAATTTTAGCTTTGAAATATTTGAAATGAGCAGTTGCATCAAAGTGCCTTTAGGGCTAGTTGGATGTTGCTCCTAATGGGCATTGACCAAGGGGATAGAAAATGGATGAGCAATGGCAACATTCTATGCAATGATTCTCTTAATTTGCTGATTGTAAGATGGGTGGAGCTTGGTGCCTTCAGTAAGAATGACAACCGTACTTGGATCCCACCAGAAGCGAAAAGTTAAATTGGCACTATTGTTCATGGTAGCTATCAACCATGAGTATTCCAAAGGGTAAATCAGGTCAATTATCTATATCAATAAAAAGCTATTCATTGATTGTGTTGACTGTATATATGGGTGTACTTCCTTCTTTAAAAATAATTTCACCAAATTGTAACCTATGGTGTGGAAATATTGCTGTTTTTTTCAATGTGATATAACGTCACAAAATTATTTTATTCATATTTTCTGAACACAATGCAAAATGCTAACCAGAGGATCAACATTTATCATTTAACAATTAGTGAATTTACATCCTAAGTATTTTCCATGGGTTAATCTTAATTGGATGTTCAGAAACAAGTTTTGTATATGTATAAAAAAATAGATTGTGTTACAGTTTTAACTTGTATAGTACAGTTTATTTTACTTGTTCAGAGCCATGTTGTGCCTTTATTTGCTTAGTAATTATGTTGGATCTTGCAATTTGTCTACAGTGAAAAACAATGTTGCAGGTCCCTAGCCAAAGTGTAACTTGATTTTGAGTGAGATCAACATTATAGCGTATAGATATGGAATTTGTGGTAGATTTTTAATTTTCCTGTAATTATGTGATTAATCTTCGGAGTTGGGAATTGTTTCAACATACTACTAGAAACGCTGCATTAAACGCATTGAAAATCAACATTTGTTCATACTATGCAGTTTGACTTTCTAAAAGTTTATTTCATTTGAATTGACGTCAATATTTTTTTCAAATTAAAGAATGTGACTTTTCCATGATCCTTACTTTTAATGAATGCAAGGATGTATGATTTTGGATCCTACTGTGCGAAATTGGTAACTAATGTTTTAATCATGATTGCTACCATCTGTGATAGCCTATCAGAAGACCTAAAGTTAGTAAGGATATTTTCTTGTTCTCTAAGAACCTTCTGAGAATATCACAGTACTTCTGGATTATTAATAGCTGCAACACTAATCTTGTGATTTGGTTTAGGGGCCACAGGTTTGTTTTGAAAGTTAATTTATTGTTCACATGCACAATCAGTTTTTCCCAAACATGGCCGTTGCATTTAAGGACAAATTTTGAATCATGTAGTATAGAGGATTAGTGATCCCTACCTTCATTGCTTTGTAACTATCAGGAATTTAATATAATTGGATGCTTTGTTTTCCACTTCCAATGCTGTCAGTGTGTTTCTACAAGAAAATGGAATACTGTGGATGTTGGAAATCTGAAATTCAAATCGAAAATACTGGAAATGCTCAGCAAATTAGCATCTGTTGAGAAAGCAATACTGAATGTTTCAGGTCAATAACCTTTCATTAAAACTGGAAAAATCTATAAGTGTGACAGATTTTAAGTTGGTGAAATGGATGGTGGAGGCTATTTTGATGACTAAATCTATTTCTATCTTTAGCCTGACCTGGAAAACTACTACTCCTTTCTCTTAACTTTAAATAGTCTACATCAATCCTTCCTCAGGGCGGCACGGTGGCTCAGTGGTTAGCATTGTTGCCTCACACTGCCAGGGACCTGGGTTCAATTCCCGCCTCAAGCAACTGCCTGTGTGGTGTTTGCACATTCTCCCCATGTCGACGTGGGTTTCCTCTGGGTGCTCTGGTTTCCTCCAACAGTCCAAAGACGTGCAGGTTAGGTGTATTGGCCATGCTAAATTGCCCGTAGTGTTAGGTGGATTAGTTAGGGATAATTGTAAGGGAGTGGGTGGATGGATTGCTCCGGAGGGTTGGTGTAGACTTGTTGTGCCGGAGAGCCTGTTTCCATATTGTAGTGAATGTAATCTAATCATCATCTTGGACCATCCCAGAAATTGAGATAATCAACAAATGTTCATTATAAGCTCCCTTAATGCTCACAGCTACTTGATCTATAACTTCCTCACAACCACCTTCATGCAATATTATTCTAATTCCTTTCTCACAATTTCATTGTTTGTTGTATATGCTAATAGCAGGGTTCCAGATAGGTCCTCCTTTTTCTTCAACTCAGGGTTTTCCCAAATTAGTTGGCAAAGCCAGTGACCATGATGATGCTATTTTCTGTACGTTCACTTTCATGAATTCCCCTCCCTTTCAGAGACATAATAGGGTTCACTTTTGTCTCGCACATTCAAGTTTTCAGTTTCTGTATTCAACAGATCATCCCCCAGCCATTTCTACTACCTGCAGCAAGATAACTTCACCTTGCTCTGTATGGATTATCATACATAATCTTCCCCTGCTTTTCAGTATCCTGAAATGATTGTTCTTTCCCCTGCACTCAGTCCACTATCAATCACTCCCAACACCCCACTATCTTTCCAAGCAAAAACAGGAGGTATAACATGTGCCATATTATCTCTTTACCTTTCAAGACTGTTAAGATATGCTGTATGCAGAGTTGCTGATCACTTTGCAGGGTTTGCACTGAACCTAGGTAATTTAAGATTTTAGTTCTCCATCTGGCTCTCATGCTGACCCTTTTATCCTCACAGTACTGCAGTGTTCCATTGATGTTCAACTCAAGGTCTAGGAACAGAATCTCATCTAGCAATTGGGTACTTCACAGTTATCTCTCCTCAACAATAAGTTCAGTAATTTCAGGCTGTTATCTCTGCCCATTTTGTTTCTTATTCTTTGCAATTTGGTCATCGTCTTTTTGTTTCTTGTTTAAGCTTTCAGATGGCAGCTGTTCATCATTTTCTGAAACTTAGCTACTCCAGGCTCATTCTTATCCTCGTTGATACTATCCCCATTCTATTTAAGCCTCAACCACTACTACTACCTCCACCTCTTTTCTTACTTAATCTCTCCTGCCTGTCACATCATCACATATTTTCCCGTTTGATGTTTTTCTACCCATTCTATTTCAGCTGCTTAAAATGTATTGCAGTTTCAACCATTCCTAACTGTGATAAAAGATTATTTATCTGAAATGTTAACTTTATTTCTGTTTCCACAGATGCCACTTGCCTGTTGAGTATTTCCAGCATTTTCTGGTCCAAGAAAGTTTTGATGATGATTGATCAAGATAGTGGTCCTGAATTTGCATTGTTTTACAAGGTTTACTGGAGACGGAATGGATAAGTCAGATATATGCAGACTTTGTGAATCATCTGAATTGCCATTCCAGAAAGTTGGCACATGCTGCACCCTCATTTCTCCAACATCATGAATAGAAAATAGCCCTTGTAATATCAGGGAAGTTCTCTATTATTTTGACTTAGACCTAGCACAAATGAAGATGAATGAGTTATTGGAAGCCAATTATGTCAGCCCAAGGGCATTGGTGTATGAATTTCTTGGGGTGGTTCCCTAGACCTGCCTACCTTCAGCTTCATCAATGACCTATCTTCCAACATAAATTCAGAAGCAGGCACATTAGCTGATAAATGCACTGTGTTCCCTTTCTATTTCAATTCCTAAAGCTGTCAATGCCTGACTGCAGCAAGAGCTGGATAACCTCTGGTTTTGGTGATGAGTAGCATTTGCATCACGTAAGTGCTGATTACTGACTAGCATCTCCAAAAGGCAGCGGTCTAACCACCTTCCTTTGATATTCAAAGGTATTACCATAACCATCATTATCCAGAGGATCACTATTGATCTGAAGTTTAACTCAACCAGCCATGAAATACTGTGCTTATAAGAGCATGTCAAATGCAGAGTGGTGAGTAACTTCCCTCTGAACTCCCCAATAAATTTTGCCACCTAAAGAGCATATTAGGATTGTGATTGAACACTTCCTCGTTCCAACATCATGCAAGAATTATGACATCATCCAGGACAAAACGGTCTCTTTGGTCAACACCCCATTCACCACCACTGGTGAAATGCACATTGTGCCATGCTATCCACATGTTGCACTCCATTATCTCACCAGGGTTCCTTTGATAGGATTTGCTAAATCTACTACTAATATTGCTTTAGGCAGCAGGTACATGGTAACACTATCCCTCCAAATCCCCTGATGAGTCACACACCAACCTAATTTTGAATAATAACTGCCATTCTATTATCACTGACCCAAAACCTTAAAATTCCCATCTGGCAAGTTTGAGAGAGTGCTGGTGACTCCACTAATATCTAAATGTGAACAGATTAAAAAATATCCTTAGACCATCAGGATTGTAAGGCTATTCAGTCTGTATTTAAAATATACATTTTAATACTTAAAAAAACACATTTCATTGTATCCTGTATTTTATACTTTGGGACAAAATAGCCAGTAACCATGCTAACTTGTTATTTAAAATACACTGGTTAAAGGAGGGGGCATATCTTCAATATAATGTCCTGTTCTGTATTCCTATTTCTTGCCCTCTCTGTGTGTCCTCTTCAGCTAGTAGTGATTCTAAGGTTGATGATGATAATGGTTATGGTAATGCCATTGAATATCTAATGACAGTGGACAGACATTTTCCTGTTGGAAATGGTAGTTGTTGGCTAGCACTTACATGATGGAAATGCTACTTACTGCGTGCACTCCAATTTTCACTATCTTACAACTGCATTGATTAACTTTAATAACTGCTGTACTACCTTTTGAACTAAAGGGAACTTCTGGTCTTCAAGCTTAAATCTGTATTCTGAAAAGGAGTCATTCACTCAGCATTAATACTGTTTCTTTCTTCATAGTCACTAACAGACCTGCTAGGTTTCCCCAGCATTTTTGATTTTTATTTTGCACTTTCTATCCTTAAAATAACCTGTCCTTGATGATTGACTAATCAAAAACAGGCCTATATATAATAACTGGACAGAAACAGTTATTTGGCTCATATTAAAAGACCAAATACAAAACCATATGATAGTCACGTCTTCCCTATATTTGGAACACCTCGTTCCTAATGCAATATTTCTAAAAGTCTTCAACTCCAACTGATTTTAAATGCAGTTGACAGGCTGAGCCTGGGTTGCGCACGTTTCCCCCCCCCAACCACACATGGAAGCCATCTCTTATTGTTTCATAAAAACGAGTTTCTATAAGTTGCAGCTGAAGGGAACCCTTGCTTTTTATCCCTGTTGTCAAAAGATTGTTTCAGGAACAATACCAATTTAGCTATTTATCAATTTGGAACTTTGCAAGAGCAATGAACTTCTTTCTTATAATTTCACTTATTCTTCGACACAAACTGACCGACCTTTCGTTATCGATATTTAAAATGTCCTTCCTCGCAAGATTCTGTAAGCATTAAATTCAAATGCCATCCTTGGGGTTTTTCCCTTGCTTATATGTAAAACCTAAATCAAAGTGAAACTAGATTGGAATGACTAATAATACAGATGCACAATCCTTTATCTGAAATGCTTGGGACCAGCTGGTTTTCAGAATTCAGAATTTTTCGAATTTCAGAATAAGTGACAGTTTGATGGTGAAATTTTAAGAAATCTTGCTAGAGGAGCAGACTCACTGAGTAAAGCTGGCCTTGAGACAGAATTGAGGCCTGCCAGTGTTGGGCAATGCCCCGCCCCACGTCGTATCTGAGTGACACGCATCGAGTGAGTGTGGGTTTGGGTTAACTGTTTGCATGCCAAAAAACCTCGTTAATGAGGAAAAAAAACTTCACAAAAAAACCATCGGACTTTGGAGCTTTTCGGATTTCGGATAAAGGGTTGTCTATCTGTAGTTGTCTTACTTTTTATCTACCTAAATGAAAAGTTATCCTTGTGTTCAAAACTTAGTGTAATGTTGCAATAAGTTGGAGAACAAGACTAAACTTAAAATTGTATGAGCCTGAAACTCGGCTTTTCACATTGCATTGCTTTTTAATAATGGAATAAAGGAAAACGAGAATAAATTCTAAGCACGATTAAAACTTCAATGGTGAATTGAACTACTTATAAAATGAAAAGTGACTGTAAAGTATATTTTAAAGGAGAGGGTAAATGCTGGTCAGGTTGCTTTGAATGTAAATATTTTGATCTGACTTTGAAAGAGAAGGTTGAAAAATGTTAGGACTTGAAATGATAGTTTTATTTTATACAATGATTAAGTATAGAAATATGGAGACATAGGAAATAGGAGCAGGAGTGGGCAATTTGGCCCTTGGGCCTGCTATACCTTTCAATATAATCATGACTGATCATCCAACTCAGTACCCTGATAGAGTAATACAGCATGGAAACAGGTCATTTGGCCCAACCTAGTCCATACTGACCATGGTGCCCACTCAGCTACATTTGTCCACATTTGGTCCATATCCCTCTAAACCCTTCTCATCCGTGTACCTGTCCAAATGTTTTTAAATGTTACAATTGTAACTGCCTCAACCACTTTCTCTGGCAGCCTGTTCCATAAAAGCACCATTATCTGAATGAAGATGTTGCCCTTCAGGTCCTCTTTAAATCTTTCCCTTCTCACCTTAAACCTATGCCCTCTAGTTTTCAATTCCCCATCTCTGGGGAAAAAGACTATATGCATTCATCCTATCTACGACTCTCATGATTTTATGCACCTCAATAAGGTCACCCCTCATTCTCCTATGTTCCAAATAATAGAGTCCTATCCTGGTCAACCGTTCCCTATAACTCAAGCTCACTGAGCCTGGCAACATATTCGTAAATATTCTTTGAGCTCTTTCCAGTTTAACTATGTCTTCCCTGTAACAAGGTGACCAAAACTGTACACAATTCTCCAAACGCAACCTCATCGACGATTTATACAACTATAACATAACATCCCCACTCTTATAAATAATGCCTCGACCAGTGAAGGCCAGCATGCTAAATACCTCCTTCAACATCCTGTCTAACTGTGAAGCTGCTTTCAAAGAACTATGTAGCTGTACTCCTAGGTCCCTCTGTTCAACACTCCTCAGGACCTTACCATTTACTGTACATGACCTACCTTGAGTTAACTTTCTGAAGTGCAACATCTCACACCTATCTGTATTGAATTGCATTTGCCAGTCCTCAGCCCACTTCTCCATCTGACCAAGATCCTTCTGTAATTTTTGATAACGTTCCTCAGTATTAAGAATATGTCCTAATTTTGTATCATCTGAAAACGTACTAATCATGCCTTGTACATTCACATCCAGATCATTTATGTAAATAACAAAGATCCTTACATCGACCTCTGTGGCATACCATTAGTCACAGGCCTCCAGTTCGTGAAGTAACCTACAACTATCACCCTCTGCTTCCTACCATCGAGCCAATTTTGCATCCAATTAGCTTGTTCTGCTTGCATACCATGCAACCTAACTTTCATGACTAGCCTGCTGTGTGGAACCTTGTCAAAGGCTTTACTAAAGTTAATATGGACAACATCCACTGCTTTACCCTCATCTTTCCTCTTGGTTACCTCTTTGAAAAACTCTATAAGATATGTGAGACAAGATTTGCCGTGTGCAAATCCATGCTGACTATCCCTGATCAGACCTTGACTGATCCTGTTTGCTTTCCATATCCTTTGGTCCTTTTGCTCCAAGTACTATATCCAGCTCCTCTTTGAAAACATTCAACGTTTTGGCCTTGACCGTATTCAATGCAGAAAATTCCACTGGCTCATTACTGTGTGAAGAACTCTGTCATGATTCCTAAATCGCCTAGTCTTTAAACTTAAGCTGTGATGCTTGGTTCTGGATTCCTTGGTTTTTGGGAACATCCTTTTTATATTTACCCTATCTCGCCCTGTCAGTTTTGTAGATTTCTATGAGACTCCCCCTCATTTCACTCAACTGCATATTGTGCAGAATGTTAGCTATGTGGCAAGGAATAGAGATTGTGGTGAGAGATGATGTAAGTTAAACTTTTATTTCCTGAAATGGAGAAGGTCCCAGAATATTTGACTTTTTTTTTAAAGAATTTTATAAGTAATTAGTAGATAGTTTCTGTGAACGAGAGCCATCTAGGACAAGGGGATATAATTTTAAAACTAGCTTACAGCATGGTAAACAGCAGTGAGATCAACAGCCAGCTGATTTAATAAAGTTGTTTGAAAGAGATGTGTTGCTCAGGACACTTCTACGAATTATACAATGGGATCTTTCTTCAATGTTCATTTGAACAACATAAACTGACAGATGTGCCCTCAATTTATCTTCAAGTTTTTTCTTCTATTAGGAATTTTCACCACCATTTAAAAGGCATATTTGAATTGTAATTTATTTCTGAGTTCAGATGATTTAATGCTTCAAAAATGTGAATGATTGTGTCTTTGTATGTAGGAAGTAAAACATGAGTCAAATGCCTTGTATGCCTGGAAGGATACAAATACACCCAAGTTAACAAAACACAGCTATTTCACAGATGATTTAACTTTGATTAACCTGCTCCATAGAAACACATCATCTAGACAACTGTAACTTCACTCATATCGTTATTGCTGGGTGCAGCCTAATTTACAGCAATGCCTTTCTTTCCACCTCAACGAAATACATCACAATTTTGATGTTAAGACAGAGTAAAATCTCAGTGGTTCATTAACCTTTGTGTTCAGTGTTCATCGACAATAGTTGGTCACTTCTGCAGTAACTGCTATTTTAGTGCAGTGTCTTTATTGTATAGTCTGCTGGAGTGAAATCTATTGATGAAAAACAGACTGTGGTAAGGATGAAGCATATGGTGTTTTATTTAAAAAATTGACAATATAGTATTTTGATGCTTTGATGTCTACTCTCTTGTATCTAAATCTGTTAGGCATGTTATTATTTGTTGAATGGGAAATAATTTCCTTTACATGAAAGAAAATAAAATTTCCATGTGCTTTCCTCACAAAGCATTGGAATTATGAAGGTTCAGGTCTAAGCAATATTGGTGTTGAACTGATGGGTGTAGAACTAGCTGTTATTGACGATTAATTTAACCATATTTTTAGTGTTTGTTCCTCTATTATGATAAATGTTTCAGTTTAACTTTAATTTTCCAAGTAAGAGTCAAAAGTTTTGGAGAGTCAAAAGTTTTGAAAAGTCAAATGCGGAACTTGTTTGGGCAATGGAATCAGAGTTCTGTCAATCTTTTTCATAGATATTAAACCAAAATGATAAATGTATTTCATAAAAGGAAATAGAATTAGTTCAAAATAATCTATCTAGATACATTTCATATTTTGAATTATTGCTCATGATTACAAAAGAAAATAACCAACTTGTGAGAAGCTATTTTTAAAATGAATCAGACTGAATTTAATTTTGTTGGCAAAAGACACGAGGATCAAATTGGTGCCTGCAGTACAAAAGCATGAGCGGGCCAGTGTGGACTTGTTGGGCCGAAGGGCCTGATTCCACACTGTAAAGTAATCTAATCTAATCTAATCTAATCAATCTAAAAAAAAGGTCTGTTTTCAAGTGGGGATTTCACTGAGAGACTCAAATGGATATATTTATTCTATTAATCTAGCAATTCAAATAAAATAACCTAAATGGAAATAATATTATCAGAAATAAAACACTCTCTAAAGTAAGAATACCAAACAGTAGTTATGTGTTGCTAGTTTGTAAGTAACTTCACTGCCATTACCAGCAAGAACCTCCTGAACATTTAGGCATACAAACCAAGTTGATTTTTTGCTAGGTGAATTTCTGGATGAAATAAAACTAACTAGGCAAGGAAGAACATCTGAGCTCCTGTGTTCTAACAAGTGATCTAAATTGTGTTCTTTTAGAACTTTTTTAGAAATCAAGTTTCAAGGGAGATTTTTAATTCCCATTTCATCCCCAGCTATGCCTACATTGATTAGTATCCTGAAGATAATGTTGCTGTTTTCTTTAGAATTATCTAGTTGAGAAAGGTAAGGTATTTTTCCAATAATACAAAAGCTGGGTAAAGTTTGTATGAAGAGAAATCAAGGACAGAAGAGGCCCAAACATATTCTTTGTAAAATGTTGTGCGACTTGTCTTGAGATCAAGAGAAAACCCATGAGGAAAGTTTAGGCTCTCTTTCCCTTCTGAAACCTGACAACCTTCAAAAATATTTCCTCTTTGTGAATTATGAGAGTCTAGGGGTATGGAGCTGACTTGAAATGAAGGACATATGAATGAATGGGGAGTTAAAATTACCTGGATGTTTAACTGCTGAGGTCAGTGATATTTGGTACTTGCCTTGGTCTCTGCCAAATTCCTGCTTAGGGTTAACATTATTTCTAATATCTCTGAAAAGACCACTGTACCCTACTGTGAGTATTTCTATTTCCCAAATCAGCCAGATTCTTTCCGAGAGATGTTAACTTAGTGCTGATTTTTTGTTTTAAAGTAGAAATTCATTTTTTGGATGCTGAACTGTAACCAATCTTATTTTAGAACTGACGGTTACATGAAGCAACAGAAGATCAACATCCCTTAGATCAATTGAGGATATCAATGCAGATTTTAAAACCAAAACATCAATTCACTGTCAATTATTTCCCGAGAATTGAGCATCTAAGTACAGTCAGTTCTTCGATAACGTGATAGCTACATTCTTGTGTAAACTGCATTATTGAAAAATTGGGTTTTAGAAACAGCGCTTAAAGTGTTAGTGCTGTAATCGTGTTACAGCCAACACATATTTTAAAAGTTTGCACTGTAGAAATAGCATCCCCAATTTGTCAATCAAGTTATAGCACATTTGCATTGATGAAATGCGCGTTATACCAGAACAATCAGTTACTCGTCAGATTTCTGTAGGTAGTTTAAGTTGTAGAGCATGACTCAACTATTTTATCCTAAATTTGTAATTGTCTTTCTCAAAGCAAGTTGAGTTTATCCAAATGGCAGATGATTTTCCATATGGTGTAATTTTTCATACAGCAGTTTCCATTAAAGCTTAACATCTGTCCAAATTTTAATAGGCAATTGCGAATGTTAATCATCAAAAATTGTCAATACTCTGTTATAATGATTCCAATAATTATTTGATCCACAAAATGCTTTATTTACATTTTGTTTTTTGTAGGTTGGGTTGTTATTCAGGCAGCAATTTTCTTTGGCAGAGATCAGCATTCTTTTAATGCAGCATATTTTACTTCAGTGTTAACCGTTTTAGTCTTTTCAAATTCTGCAGCTTTATCGAATATTTTCCTGCTAAGATCAGTTTTGCTTTAATTTACATTACCATATTATTGGAAACGAAATTATATTTTTTCACTCTGAAATATCGTTGGTCAGTTCTACAAAAGTATGAAGAATTGTCAAGGTATTGTAAGATTAAGTAAGACAAACTAGTAAAACAGTACTTCATTGTATTTTTCAATAAGCAAATGCAGCTGTATTTCATTATTTAGTTTAAGATGACTTATCATTTAAAATGCAGTTATTACAGTATCAAGCTTTTGGTCCTGAGAAAATGTTCATTTCAAAATTATTTATTGTAAAGGTTTTAGATTTGATGATTGTATGTAAAACTGTCAACAAAGTGGCATGGGGGGCAAGCACACCTGCAGAGATTATTTCAATCTTGGGTGTCGCGTTTTTGGTTTTGTGCTGAACAACGTTGGACCCCTACCATGTCAGACTGCTTTCAGATTAATAGATTGTCCAGTGTATAAGTGATTTCTGTGAAAGGATGTGCATCTTCTGTGTCTCAGTGTGATTATTTTTGAAAAAAAGCTTTCATTTTTTTAAGTAGCACAAAAGCTATAATTGGCATGCTTTGTAAGGAAGTGTCAGTGTGTGAGAGATCGGAATCACTGTGAATTCTTTTTAAGCATTTCTTCCCCTCTGCACCACCGCCTCCTCAGTGGGGTCATGCAGATCACTAGCTTCTCCTGAAATGGCCATTTTCTCTGGCAGGTGCATTATACCCTGTGTTTTCAGATTGTTTTTCCATTCTGAATGGATGGCAGGTTGATTGCTCTGGCTGCATTCTTAGAGAAAGGGCTGACAAATGCAGCAGAGCTTGCTCAAAAGACAGTGATTACTGTTTTCCTTTGCAGCTGATTGAAGCCCTTGAAAGGAAAGATTTTAACTTCCCCATTTGGTTGAAAGTATGAGCATATCTGCAGGATATTGAAATTGTTCATGTTATTAACCCATTTCTGTAAACTTGTCAGAATTGGAGGCAGATTCAATTTCCATCTACCGTTAAATTTGCACATACGATTATCATTTCGATAAAGCACAAGTTAACATCATAGTGTGCATTTCACTGTTATTTTTCTCAGCTCTATTACTTGCAGGCTTAATTATGTTTTATTGTCTGCCTAAATGTGTTTGTTGTGAAGGATATGAAAATGTGGCGATTAGTGTGGCTTGGCAGCTGTTATGGCCTACAAGATGTATTTTATTCAGTTTTCAGCCTGAATGCTTGCCTTTAACTCCCCTGGTGGGCCAGTAATTACACAGTCTTGCTGTCAGAGGAGATGTGATTGGAGGCAGTCAGGCAGAAAACTTTGTGCCATCCCAATGCCACCTTGTAGTGAAGAACACAATCCCAGCAGTACCATCTGTTCTTTGTTGTCTAGTCATCTGGCTGGGCTGCTGAGACCTGATCTAGGCAGCTGCTTCCCATCATCTGACCAGCCTATCTTATGTGATAGAACAGCTTACACCACTCAACTTGTACTCTGGTTTCTCAAAGTAAAGGAAAGTTTCCTGCTGGTCCTTTTGTTTTTGATAGATGACCTGACAAAAGATGACCTTTTACCACACAATCTCAGGTTTAGAATGAAACAGCAATGCAGAATTAACTATATTTTAAAAACACATGCCTAAAATATGCAGATTTTCAAATTGAAGCCACATAATAGCTTGGTGTAGGGAAAGTATAAGTTTTGAAACTAGTTTTGCTAGTAGCCTAGATATAATGTGACTCCAGGGCATGAGTTACTTTTTCTTCACTCTACTAAGTAAGTCCTCGGCAAGAATGCACTAAAACTTAACATGTAAACTTTAATGATACCGGTCAATCCCAGAATCTGTCTCTAAGAATAACAAGATTATTAATTTAATTTTACCTCTAAATTGCACACTATTCAGTTGAATATATAACATCATAACATCACTGTTTCTTGACTGTATTGAAACCCTAGAATTTTGTACCAAATGTATTTAAGTGTCATCAGTACAAAAACTTACAGCAGTTTGCCGAAAAGGAACATTGCCACTTTGCAGCTGAAGATGGGCAATAAATAAGCTTTTATTGCATCATACCCCATTCTGAGGGCAATTTATGAAAAAAAACCCAGAAAGAATTCTTTCCTTATGTCCAGTTTACCAGGTCAGTAGTGTAAACTTTGAATCCCATATTTAGTTGCATGCTCAGGGGCCTTGAGAGCTGGATTTTCCTAAATGCTAAAAGGTTTGGGCTGGATATCCTGTTTACCAAGCTGGGGATTCCTGACAGCAAATAGGAGTGTAGAAAATTTTGGTAGAAAGTCCAGATGATTCTGTAGAACTGGAAGAGGTGGAATAATAGTAAAATGATAGCAGGGTTCCAAAGGTTGAACCAGCATGTTGAATGGAAACCTTTGACAAGACCACATTTTTTTCAGACGTTAAGCAATAATTGTGGCAGAATATGATGTAAATAGAAACTTAGACCTACTGTATATTGTAGTCCCAGGAAGTGGCAACAGTAGGATAAATTCTAAACCCTTTGGAATTATTGGATTTTTTTCCTTTTTGTTCATTATATGAACTGGTTTATTTTTCCGACATCAAACTATGCAAGTTTGAGAATGAAAGAGGACATTCTATTGAGAAGTTGGTATAGATTTTGTATTTATTTCTTTTTTCACTATTTAGTTTACAACAATTAGTTTAAAACAATAAAAGTAATTTCTCAACCTCATTTCCTCTCAGTTGCAATTTGCACTACCACCCAGTCCTATACTGGGTTGAAGCCAAGTTGGACAATACTTGAGCACTCATAATTGTGATCACTAAAGTGGTTGAACAAGGAAGGATATCCTAATCGAAGATTTCCATACTAATGATAAAATAGCTATTTTTCTGAAACAACAACTGAATTCTTTCCTGGAACACTGTTGTTTATACAGTTGATTTTGATATAACATGATTGTTCCGTTCTCATATGATCTCATGTTATAAGAAAATCATGCAATGGCCACGCCATTTAAACTACTGGGGCCGAACTATGTTATAACCATTATAGATAAGGAAAGTTCATATTCTACAAATAATAGTCTAAATTCTTCAATCGCATCAGAGCTAATTTGTGTTGAAGAAACACCTGTTATAGCAGAAGCGACTGTATATAAAGGATTAAGAACTGTCCTTAGACTTTTCTTTCCTTTGTGTTCGACTTGTCTAGAATTATATAATCATTTAGGCCAGTCAGTGTATCAGATTTGGGTCATGTGGCAAAATCATATGCCAATGTTTGGCAAATAACCAGAGGTGCTAGCGTTGCTATTTGTTGGTAGTCTTACCTGGATCAGAAGGTTGTATGTTCAAACCTCATTGCATGACCTGAGCATGTAATCTACCTTAATACCTTGATGTGATATTTGGATGTGTTTTTCATATGAGATGTTAAGCTCAGGCTCCATCTGCCTGGTGATGTGGATGTAAACAATTACATATCACTTTCAAATAAAAGAAATGGAATTCTTGAGAATCTGAACGGGGCTACTTAATTATAAATTCCTTTCTTGCTTATGTTAGACAGTGGTGCTCAAAATATGCTTGTGTTTATGCAGCACCAGTTTGTAAACTTTGTCAATTCGTAAGAATTTCATAATTATCAGTAGCCTTGATTTTAGAATTCGCTCTTCTAATGTTATGCTTGTGAATTGTAATAGAATTATAGCAGTGGTCCTTATCTGTGCAAAATATTCTCACTTTGTGCCATTTTTTGTTGATATGTATATCTTTTAATTATTGGCCCAACATTTTAACTTGCACAGAAACCATATATGGCTTTATATATTCCTGAGAAATGGAAGTCATCAGTTACAAGAATGGAGTTGTTTTCCAATAGCTGTCGGTAGAAGTGACTTCTTGTATATTTAATGTTATCACATCTCTCAAGGTCCTGAGAAGAACAGTATTAGGCTGAATGATTTATTTGTAATCAGGATCTATAAGAAGTCAAACTATTACACAGTTAATTTGTTGATTTTGCTTCTAAGTGAAATGTAACTGAAAAGAAATCTTTTTCTTTTTTATTCGTAATGCGATGCAGGCGTTGTTAGCTAGACCAGTATTTATTGCTCATTCCCAGTTGTCTTAAATGGCAGTTTAGATTAAACCACATTGCTATTGGTCTGAAGTCAGATGTAGACCAGACCAGGTAAAGCTAGCAGATTTCTCTCCCTAATGACATTAATTAAACAGATGGATTTTGCCTACAATCAACATTAGTTTTTGTAATCTTAGCTAACCCTCTTCACTTTCCACTATACCACCAATTTTGGTGTCATCATTAAACTTACTAACCATGCTTCCTATATATTCATCTAAATCATGACAGACAAAAGTGGACTCAATATTGATCCCTGTGGAACACTGCTGGTCGCAGTTCTCCAGTCTGAGAAATAACCCTCCACTGCCACTGTGTCTCCTACCACAAAGTCAATTTTGTGTCCAATTGCAAGTTTACCCTGAGTTCCATTTGTTCTAGCTTTACTAATTAGTCTGCTTTGTGGAACCTTGTCAAAGGCTTTACTAAAGTCTAAGTAAATAATGTCTACCGCTCTCCCCTCATTAATCTTTTTGGTAACTTTGTTAAAAAATACTCCTTTGAGTTAGTGAGACTTAATTTTCCTCGCACAAAACTATGCTGATTGTCCTTAATAAATCCTTGCTGCTCCCAATGCATGTAAGTTCTATTTTTCAGAATCATCTCCAACAACTTACCCACCACCGACGTCAGAGTTACAGATCTGTATTTCCAGGCATCTCCTTACAGCCTTTCTTAAACAATGGCACAACATTAGCCACCCTCCAATCCTCTGGTACCTTACCTTCTGTATAGATGATACAAATAATCTGCTCAGGACCCCACAATTTTCTCCCTAATTCCTAAAATGTCCTGGGATTCATTTGATCAGGCCATGGATATTTATATGCCTTTATGTTCTCTAAGACCTCCAGCACATCCTCATCTGTCATGTTTACTGTTTTCAAAACTTCAATATTTTATCTCCAAGTTCTCTAGCCTCTATTTCTTTCTCATCAGAAAAAAACTGAAGTGAAATATCAGTTTATTTTCTGTCCTACCTCCTAAGGTTCAACACAAAAATGATCTTGTTGATCTTTGAGGAGTCCTAATTTCTTGTCAAATTGTTCTCTTGCTCTTAATGTATTTGTAATCATTTTGAATTATTTTTAACCTTATCTGTCAAGGCTATTTCATCCTGTCTTTGCCTTCTTGATTTCCTTCGTAAGAATGCCCCTACACTCTTTATACTCTTCAAGTGGTTCAGTTGATCCCAGTTGCCTATATCTATAACATGGTTCTTTGTTATTCTTGATTAGAACCTCAATATCTTTGTTCATCTATTGTTCCCTAATCTTACCAGCCTTACCTTTCACTTTGACAGGAACATAATGTCCCTGAACTTACATTATCACACTTTTGAAGACCTCCCACTTGCCAGTCATCTCTTTACCTGCAAAGAGTTTACTCCAATCAATTTTTTGAAGTTCTCATTTCATAATTCTAACATTTGCCTTATTCCAGTTAATAACTCTTATGCCATATTTCTTTCTTAACATCCTTCTGACTATTGAAGGGGCCTATAGTACAATCCCATCAAGGTGATCATGCCTTTATTATTTCTAATTTCAGCCCGTGCATATTCACTAAATGATCCTGCAGAAGTATCTCCTTAATGAAAATGCAATGCCTCCCCCCACCCCCCGGGCCACCACCACCTTCTTTCTATCCTACCTTTAACATCTAAAACCTGGAACATTGAGCTGCCAGTCCTGATCTTGGCTCAGCCAAGTTTTGGTTATGGCTACAACATTCCATTCCCATGTTTCCATACATGCCCTGAGTTCATCAGCCTTACCTGGAAGACCTCCTTCATTGAAATAAATGCATTTTAATTCTTCAGTTACATCATTGTCTGACTTGCTCTTGTCTGTTTTTCCTTAATTAAATTGCTCTTTTCTGATTCAGAACCATCCTCATCTCTCTTTCTATTTTCACTCTTACTTAGGAAGATATCCCAGTGATCCAAGAAACTGATTCCCTGCATATTGTGCCATCTCTTCAGCCATTGATTTATCTCTCCTGTACTTTTATCCCTTTATTTTGGCCCCAAAAGTAAACCAAAGATTACACTTTTGATGTTTTTTTTAACCTTCCTCAGAACAATGGCCTGGAGTTCTGGATTGCAAGTCCAATGATATTGCCATTACATCGCCACCTCTCCCTAAATTTGAATACTCCAAATAATTCAATTGATTAACTCAATAGATTTATTGATGTATGACAATCTCGTATTTTACTAAACAGAAGACAATTGGAACTATAGGATTCTTGAACTTTATTATTTTTTAACTTTGGAAAATGAGCCATAACATTTATAAGAGTTCATCTCATCCGATTTATATGTTGAAGTATTATCAAAAAGGCATTTTGTGATTGCTGTTCAATGTCAGTACTGAATTGATCAGAAAAACAATGATGTTTTGAGACATTATTATAGGTCTACAATGAAAGTTGTCTCGTATCTTTAAGCTGACTAACTTAGTGTTCAATATCTTATTTCACTGAATAATCAGAATTCCCTCACCAGAATTAAACTGAACCAGCTATATAAGTACAGTGGTTACAACAGCAGATGAGGGCTTGGAATCTTGGAGTGAGTAACTTACCTCCTGACTCCTCAAAGCCCATCCACCATTTATATTGTACAACTCAAAACTGCATTGGAATGCTTCTCACTTGCCTGGATGAGTGCAGCTCCAACACTCAAGAAACTTTACACCATCCAAGACAAAGTAGCCCTTTTTATCGATACACATCCACTCCCTTCATCACTGAATCTCACTAACCACACTATGTGTGATCTACAGGATGCATTACAAAACTGCTCAGAAAAGACTCTGCAAACCCATTATCAGTTCAGTCTTGAAGGACAAATGCGGAGGTGCTGGTGTTGGACTTGGGTGAGACAAAGGCAGCAGATATGTGAGAACACAGTCACCTCCATATTCTCCTTTAAGCCACTCACCATCCTTACTTGGAAATATATTGCAGTTCCTTCAGTGTCATTGGGTGACCTGGATCCTGGATCAAGTAGATCCTGGAGCACCCTTCTTAATGGCATTGTGGGTCAACTTACACCAACAGCAGTGCTTTAAAAAGGCAGCTGACCACCAACTTCTCATGGGTAACTAGGGATTGGCATAATGCTGACCCAGCCAGTGACACCCTTGTCCCAAGAGTGAATTTAAAGAAAACAAATTGGAATGATTTATATTAGTCTTAGGTAATTATGCTGCTTTAGTAATGAATTTAGTAAAATTGAATCTCTGCTCAGAATTTCAAGGTATGAGCCATAAAAATTGAAAAGTTAATATGGTTGAAAACTGAATGGTTTTTCTGTACTGTATTTTTAAAAGGAAAGGAATTTAAATATTATTTGGTGTGAATATCATGTGGAATCGCTAAGTGTATTGTGAAATTTAGTTTTCCTGGTAAGAGTCCTATGGTGTTATGGCTGTAAGCACGGAGCAAAGTAAAAAGCAGTTAAATGTCAGTACCTCTGACAATAGTAATGTCAAGAAATGATTGTCATGCCATTTTCAAGATAGAAGCCATTAGTTATTTCTTTATTGCCCTGACATTGATGGCCTGAAGATTACAAGTAGCAACTCAGACAGCTATGAAATAATTTACTTTTTTCATCATCTTTGGTAATGAATAACGTTTCTTTAGATAATTAAAGTCAATATGTTAATAGCTTTTGAAAGGGAACATTTGTTGCAGATACTTCAGAATGAAAATGTTGTGCTTAAATGTAAGGTGTTCCAAGGTATCTATAAGGTTGCAACACTAAATTTTCTAAACTGTTATTTTGCAGCTGAAGAGGAAGAGGAAGATATTGTTCCTAAGCAAGTAATTGAACCGGAACCAGAACAAATACAAAAAGAAGAAGTTAAAGAAGGTATTTTGTAGTGAAAATTTGTTCTGAAGAGCTTAACAACATAACCTGATTGTAGTAGTATACTTTGCATATGCAGTTCTGTGATTTGGTGTCAACGGTGATCATTTTACACCAAGACAACCACTTGACTATCAAGTTTGTTATTGTTGAAGCAAAACTATTAAAACAATTTAAATTTATACAGTTCCTTTAATATAACAAGATATTCCAAATCATTTTGGATTGGGAACAAAGCCACGTTAGAGGTGTTAGGTCAGATGACCTAAATCTTGGATAAGGAGTGTCTTAAAGGTTTAAAGTGAAGCGTTGAAGCAAAGAGGTGCACAGCGCGAATTTCAGAGCATGTTATCTATGTAACTGAGGGGGCAGCAATAATTGAGATTGTTTAAGAGACCAGAATATAAGAAGCAGTATATCTCAGAGCAGACTCGATGGGCCAAACGGCCTACTTCTCTTGCATCTTCTGGTTTTGAGAGATTGGAAAAGATAACAGAGAAAGGGAGGAGCAAGGCAACAAAAGGGTTTGAAAAAAAGATGAAAATGTTAAAGTTAAGGTGTTGCTTGAGAAAGAACCATTGTTGGTCAGTGGCACAGGGTTAATAGGGGAACAGGACTTGGTGTAAGTTGAGTCATAATCAGGAGCTTTATGGACGATCTCAAATCTGCAGTGAATGGAGCATGAGAGATCAGCCAGGAATGTGTTGGAAAAATAGAGCATAGTAGTAAAAAACTCAACAGCAGATGAGTTGAAATGGGTGAAATTGGATAACTTTACAGAAATGGAAATGCACAATATTAGCGATGGCACGAACATTAATTCAGAAGCTCATCTTTGGATCAAATATGACAACGTTTTTGTGAACAAACTGGCTTGGTCTCAAGAGTGGCCTCAGGGCGATGGGTGGAGTTGATGCCCAAGGTTGGAGATTGGATTGGGGATAAAAAGCATTGAATTGAATTTATTGTCACATGTACCGAGGCACAGTGAATAGCCTTGTCTTGCGAGCAATACAGGCAGATCACAGAGTTAAGTATCATTGATAAGTAAATAATAGGTAAACAGCAGCAAAAACAAAAACACAGGTGCAGGCGAATGTTAAGAGTTTGTGAGTCCATTCAGTATTCTAACAATAGTAGGGTAGAAAACTGGTGCATGTTCAGGTTTCTGTACCTCCTCCCCGATGGTAGAGGTTGTAGAAGAACGTTGCCAAGGTGGGATGGATTTTTGAGAATGCTGGTGGCTTTTCCTTGCCAGCGGGCTTGGTAGGTGGTGTCATCAGCGAACTCCAGTTGCAGAGAGTGGGGCTTAGTCTGAGAGTACCAAGATTAGTAATCAGTCTCCAGTCTTTCCCAATATTTAATTGGAAAAAAGTTCTCCTCATCCACTACTGACCTCTGATAAGCAGGTTAATAATTTTGCAGCTGTGCAAGAGTCAAAAGACGTGATTGTGTGGTGTAACTAGGTGTTGTCAGCATAAAAGGGAAAACTAATGCTGTGTATTCGGTGATGTCACGGAAGGGAAATACGATGGGGACTGAGGATTGATCCTTGGAAATTTAATTTGAAGTCATAAATACATCTAAGTGTCTTATATTACCATTCTGTATATAATATAAATTATACAAAATTGCACAGATCTGTTACTGTGTGGTTTAATTGTTTACATTCACTTCAATATCCTCAGCTTTTCTTTGAGGTCAAACTGACTTCAAGGTGAGTTACCTCTCATTGGAAATTTGGAACCAAGAGAACACACTGATAATTTTACTCCAGGCACTATTGAGGAGCAAAGAGGGTGGCACATTGGCTCACTGGTTAGCACTGCTGCCTCAGTGTCAGGAACCCAGGTTTGATTCCAGTCTCTGGCAACTGTTTGTATGGAGTTTGCATATTCTCCCCATGTCTGCGTGCTTTCCTCCGGGTGCTCTAGTTTCCTCCCACAGTCCAAAGATGTGCGGTTTGGGTGGATTGACCATGCTAAAATTGCCCATTGTATCCAGGGATATGCAGGTTAGGTGGGTTTGCCATGGTAAATGCAGGGTTACAGGAATAGGGTAGAGGGAGAGATCTGGGAGGAATTCTTTTCAGAGGATCAATGTCGATTCGATGGGCCGAATGTCTACAATATAAATCTTCCAACTTTGCTCCAGTGCACTGTGAAGGTTTATTGCAATAGAGAGGTTGTATCCAACTGGCTGTTTTTCCTAGCCTGACTCTTGGCTCTCTGGGCTTAATTAAACCAGATACATTCCTTTATAGAGAATGTAAAGGACCCAGATGGAACAGATAGGAAGAAAGATGTATTATCGTGAAGAGAGAAGTCAGTGATCAGAGTATTAAGCTTTAATGTAATTGAGGAAAGCATGCAAGGGGAATTGAGAGTAAATACATTTCATTCGGAGTGGTTTAGGGTCTAGATCTCACTGACTGAATGAGTGGGAGAGGCAGAAACCCTATGCACATTTAAAAAAATAATAGTGCTTTGGACCAAGAGTTTGAACATAAGATTAGGCTGGATGGCTAGTAATGGCTAGTCAAGAGATAAACAATTGATTATGTCACAAGGAGGCCATTGGCTCTTCATGTTTATGTTGATTCTTTACAAGAGCAATTCTTTCAGTACCACCCTAACTCTGTCACCCTGAAATTGTTCACTTTTCTGATTTTTATCAACTTTATTGTTGAAAGCCATAATTGAATTTGCCTCCACCATACTTTTATGTAGAACATTAGACTCTCTAAACACTTGGTGAAATGGAAGATCATCCTCGAATCACCATTGCTTCTTTTGCCTGTCATCTTAAGTTGGTATCCTTTGGTCCACAACTTTGTGAACAGTGTCTTTAAATACTCGGAGGTTTTGGAGATTTAAAAAAATCTCTATCAAATCTCCTCTCAATTATCTCTTTTTTTTAAGGAGAAAACTTGCTCTTCTTCAATCTGTTCATGTAATTGAAGTTCCTTATTCCTGGAACCTTGCTTGTAAACCTTTTTAGCACCCTCTCCAAAACATCCAGTTAAAACATGGTGTCTATAATTAGATACACTGCCTGTTTGTAACGAATCAGTATTTCATAACATTTTGTCATAACCTCCTTACCTTTGGATCCTATGCATCCCTTTATACAAATTTGTGACCCCATCTATCTTTTCAACAGTTTCTCAACCTGCCCTGCCACTTCAAACAATTCTGCACATTAACTTCCAGGCATCTTTGTTTCTGCAACCCTTTTACAATTGCATTCTTTAGATTATGTTGCCTGTCCTCATTCTTTATTTGTCAGCAATTTTTTCCTGCAATTACTCCGCCCTGTACCATATATAACATACATACACACTTCTGTATGTGCATACATCTAGAATACAGAATTCTAAGTGTGGTCTGTCTCACTGAATTTATATGCATTATATAATTTTGGAGACTTTCAATCTAGTGTGCTTTAATGTCAACTGTAATAAATTGTGCTTGCTGTTCTGTAGGCAATTATTTGTGCCTATATACATTGTTATCATTTTCGCATTTTGCATATTTCCAAGTATATGAAATAAGAACAGGAGTAGGCCATTGACACCCTACAACCTGCTGTTGTATTTAATGAAATGATACGTGATACCTAATCCTCTGGGATTAGGTCCGAATTCTTGGACTGCGCATGATCTTAAACTTTAGATAGAGGATGGATCACATTGGATCGACACTTTTTGATATTGCTCTTGTTGTGAAAGTGCTAATAGACTTTATTACTCAAAAAGGCTGGGTCAGCGTTGCCCTTATTAATCAAAAAGGCTGGCTCAGGGACAATACTCTTGCAGCTGTCAGAAGGTTTGGGTTCAGAGGGCCTGAGCACTCGGCTTAATTTTATTGCCAGGTTGAGGATCTAGAAAAAAATACTTAATTTTCAGAGCATCATTACAGCCCAAAAGTGCTTCACTGGACAAATATGTATTTCAAAGTGTCATCATTGGTAACATCTGAAACTGCGCATTGCGTAATAATGGTCAACTCATCTGATTGTGAAATTAGTTGGTGGAGAACGCGCCAGCTCTTGATTTTGGAAAAGACATAGAGTTAAGGCCCTTATGGTAGAGATGGATTTAAAGATCCTTTCCACTATTTAAAACAAAGAATAATTCTCTATTTGCCAGAGAGTAAAGAGATTAACTGGTCATTTACCTTACTGCTGTTTACTAATTATCTAATTTACTACCCAGATAGCAAATTGCTACACTTTTAAAACTTGATTGACTGTGAATCTCTTAGAGTCATCCTAAAATTGTGAAAGCACTGTATAGTTTTATCATTCTTTTGTCACTTCTTCCATCTCAGGGTTTCATGCTGATTTGATTTGCTTCTACTGTTGCTTTATTTAAAATGAACTAACATCAAAATGAAGGACGTTATAACCAGAGACGTTATTGGTCTCAGTGGGTTAATAACACACCATTTATATGTTTTCTGTAAAGAATATCTTAATTTGATTAATTAAAGATTAATTTGACATTATGTATAGAGAAAAATATTTTAGGTCATGAGCAAATAAGTTCATTGATCAAGTAAAATATGAGGGACATAGATAAGGTGAATAACAAAGGGCTTTGCCCAAAGGTGGGGCAGTTCAAAACTAGGGAGCATATTTTTAAGGTGAGAAGAGAAAGGTCCCTTTTAAATCTGAGCGGCAACGTTTCCACACAGAGGTTGGTTCATACATGCAATGAACTCCCAGCGGAAATGGTAGATATAGGTACAGTTCCAACATTTAAGACATGAACATGAATAGGAAAAGTTTAAAGGGATATTGACCAAATGCAGGCAAGTGAGATTAGTTTAGTTTGGGAAACTTGGTCAGCATGTACGAATTGGACCGAAGGGTCTGGTTCTATGCTGCATGACTCTGACATGCGAATGAAATGAATGTTATATGTATTTTTCTTTGGCATGAGGAAGATTTAAAAAAAAAAATGTCAGGACTGCCTTTTCTTTATCAATTAGTAGTTGACGGTTTTGAATTTCAGCAAGAAATTGCACTAGACATTGTGGTCGCATGCTTAAATGCTACACTAATGGGAACTTTGATGCATCTTCAAAGGAAATTGGATTGAATAGACGGCCAAGTGAAGACGTAAAGTACCTTTCTGAATTGCATGTTTAAAACAAACTCAAAGTAAGAAAGATTTGCTCACCTTGTTTCACCAGGTGCACCACGTGAACTTACAGAAGAGGAAAGACAGCAAATTATTCACTCTGATGAATTCCTCACATTCTTTGATCACAGCACCAGAATAATTGAACGAGCTCTTGCAGAACATAAAGATCTCTTTTTTGACTACAGTGGCAAGGATTTAGAAGAAAAAGAAGGGTATTATTCATTATTTTATGTATTTTGGCTAGACTGTTTCTGAACTGAACAGCATTTTTGACTTGCACTTTTTCTTAACAGAGAACTTCAAGGTGGAGCTAAACTTTCTATAAACAGACAGTTTTTTGATGAGCGCTGGTCAAAACATCGCGTTGTTACATGCATGGATTGGTCACCTCAGGTAGAATGTTCAACTTTTATTTTCTATGTGAGGGTACTTTTTCCACCTTGTCTTCATTAACCTTTTTCTCTTTATGTACTTCTCGAAGGTTTTTACAATTAGTTTGTTCTTTGTACTCTCGTACTCTATTTTCTTCCATTTTAATCAATTCTTTTGCATTCCTTTGCTGAAATCTAAACTGCTCCTAACCCTCAAGCTTGCTTTTTTTTTTGGCCAATTTGTATGTCTCTTCTTTAGATCTTGTATTATCCTTAATTTCTCTTGTTAGCCTTGATTGGGCCACCTTTCTGGTTTTATTTTTGTGCCAGAAAGGAATGAATAATCATTGCAGTTTCTCCATACATTCTTTAAAAGTTTACCATTGACTTTCCACTCATCACTTTAACTAACATTTCCCAAGTTATTGTAGCCAACTTTTGCCTCATATCATCATAGTTCCTTCATTTAGATTGAGGATCCAAGTCTCAGAATCAACCGTACCACATTCCATCTTAATGAAGAATTCTGTCATATTATGGTCACTCTTCTCCAAAAGGGCCTTCTCCAAAATTGGCAGCTAGATTGCCAATTTTTTTCTCATTGCATTTTATCCAATCTAAGAGGGCCTGTTGTCCCGTTGGCAGTTAAACATGTTGATCCAGAAAACCACCTTGCAAATAATCCAGGAATTTATCTTCTGTGGCATTGTTACTGATTTGATTTGCCCAATCTATATCAGGTTAGTATCTCTCATAATGACAGCTGTACTTTTATTGCAACCATCTCTGATTTCCTGTTTCGTTCTTTCTTCAACTTTACCACTACAATTTATTTGTACAACCCCATGATCATTTTCTGCCTCTTGGTGTTTCTAAGCTGTACCAATACAGATTCCACTTCACTTCATAGTGGTCTCATTTGCATTATTTTGCACTGTGGCCCTGTTTGATTCTTGCCCTTGAATTTTCTGCCTATCACTTATCATCTTATCCATTCTATATTTTGTTTTTGACCTTTTTGTCCTCCATCTTGTTTCCCTGTATAAGTTCCCTGGCCGTTCTAGTTTAAGTCCTCCCTGAGTGTACTCGCAAATATTTCCCTTGGAAATCAGTTTTGTTCCTAATCTGGTGCAATCTGTCCAGCATGTATTGCTTCAGCACTTCCTAATTCCTATGTTGTACTTTTAGGACATTGTCCCTTATTTTTACCTATGTTGTTGGTACTGATGTGTTCTATGACCATTGGCTATTCACCCTCCCACTCCAGAATATCTTGTGCTGCCTCAAACCATTCTTGCCTCGAGCACCCAAGAGGCAACATACCATCCTGGAATCTTGTTTGTGGCCACAGCAGCACTCCGGGTAGCATGCCCTATAGTAACAATCCCCTATTGTAGCATTTATAGGCATATGATTCCTCTTCCACGCAGCAAGGCCACCAAGGTGCAAAAAAAAAGGACTGTTGCTACTTTCCTCTGAGAGGTCATTCTCACCCAACAGTATCCATAGTGGTATATCTGTTTTGCAGGAGGTGGCCACAGGGGATTCCTGCATTGCAATCCTGGTCCTTTTCCTATGCCTGGTGGTCTTCCATTCTCTCTCTGTGTGTACTATCCACGATACACTCAGCTGAGGGGATACTCAACAGTGTTCCAAGTCACTGATCAAGTTCTGGTATTGGGACTTCCAGGAGATGCAGATGGAGATACCTCCTGCACACTGGAACTATGCCCAACTTGCCACATAAGCAGGAGAAGTGTCTTGAGCTCCCCATCCTTGACTTACCCCATTTACATTAGATACTATAATGATAGCTAGGGAACTCATATTGAACATGGTAGAAAAAATGCTGGCACATAAAACCATACATCTCAGAATGCATTACTGGATTTCACATGTATGCATTCAGTCATAGATTACATACTTCTCTGTGGTGTCCACTGTTAATATTTTACTTTTGCACTCTTAGTCTTGATACAGAAACCTTAAAGAAGCTATGTATTGAATAAAGTATGACTGAGTTGTTAAAGTGTGACTGAGTCGTTATAATGTATTAAGTTCTTAATTAATAACCTGTTTGATTCTGAAAAACGAATTTTATGTTTAGAAAATAACATTTTATATATCATAAATTCACAATAAATGAATACATTGGTTAAGTTTATGATATATTTTAACCTCTACCTTAATCTAAAAGTAGAATATTGCAGATACTGGAATTCTGAAATAAAAGTAGAAAATGCTAAAAATACACAACAAGCCTGGTTGCATTCATGGAGAGACAAACAGTGTTTGAAGTTAGTGACTGAGCCTGAAGCAAAGCTGCATACTTTACAGAAGATCTGTGTGAACTAGGCATACATGTTTAGCATCTTCAATCAGTCAGATTGAAGAATTCTCCCTGACGTGCACAGTCTAAATCAGGAAAGACCTGTATAGAAAAACGAGTGGTAGTAGTCCGTCACTTAAATGTTATGTGTTTAACTTGCATCCCATCAATATCCTTAGTAACAAACTATTATATTTCACACAGCCCTCTCTGATTCTCTAAAGGTTCTGAAATACTATGTAGACTTGCAGCTTGCGGCAGTTTGCAGCCTCATCTGTTTGTAATAGTGACTGATGTACAGCTAATATGTTAACTACCGAGGAGCATAGTATTGCTGTGCCTCAGGCAACCTACTGTTCCTGTTAATGTTTCTTTTCTGATCTTGCTGTCAATAGTATCCAGAACTACTTGTTGCTTCGTATAACAACAATGAAGATGTTCCTCATGAACCAGATGGTGTAGCTCTTGTGTGGAACATGAAATTTAAGAAAACTACTCCAGAATATGTCTTCCATTGCCAGGTACAGTATGAGATCTCGTTCAACCAAAGCCTTTATTTAATTCACTTAGAAATGTGGACCATCGCTTAAGACTTTCTCATGCTTGTGAACTTAACAATTTAATCACTCTAGCATATACATTAATTTTCAACACTTTTATGTTGGTAATAGTGTTAAATACTTTATGTCACATGCTAGCTATATAAGATATTGTATATGTCATAGAGATGTAACAGCATGAAAACAGACCCTTCGGTCAGGCTATTTATATACCCATCCAGATGCCTTTTAAATTTTGTAATTTTACCAGCCTCCGTCACTTCCTCTAGCAGTTCATTCCATACACACACCACACTTTGTTTAAAAAGTTGCCCCTTAAGTCCTTTTTAAATTTTTCTCTGCTCACCCTAAATGTATGTCCTCTTGTTCTGGACTCCCCCACCCCAGGGAAAAGACCTTGTTTATTTACCCTGTCCATGCCCCACATGATTTTAAAAACCTCTATAAGGTCACTTCTCAGCCTCCAATGCTCCAGGAAAAACAGCCCCAGCCTTATTTAAGAAGGATAGTAGGAATGATCTAGGTAATTATAGTCCGGTGAGCCTGATGTCAGTGGTCGGAAAGCCTCAGAAGATACTGAGGGATAGGATCTATTTACATTTGGAAGAAAATGGGCTTGTCAGTGACAGGTAGCATGGTTTTGTGCAGGGAAGGTCATGTCTTACCAACTCAGTAGAATTCTTTGAGGATGTGACTAAGTTGATTGATGAGGGAAGGGTTGCTCATGTCATATACATGGACTTTAATAAGGCATTTGATAAGGTTCTCCATGGTAGGCTGATGGAGAAACTAAAGTCGCATGGGGTCCAGGGTGGACTAGCTAGATGAATGGAGAATTGGCTGTGCAGCAGGAGATAGAGAGTAGTGGAAGGGAGTTTCTCAAAATGAAGAACTATGACCAGTAGTGTTCCACAGGGATCCGTATTGGGACCAATGTTGTTTGTGATATACATAAATGATCTGGAAGAAAGTATAGGTGTTCTGATTAGCAAGTATGCAACTGACAATAAAATTGGTGGAGTATCAGATATTGAAGGGGACTGTCAGAGAGTGCAGCAGAATATAAATAACTTGGAGAGTTGAGCAGAGAAATGGCAGATGGAATTCAATCTGGCTAAATGCGAGATGATGCATTTTGGAAGATCTAATTCAAGAGCAAACTTTACAGTAAATGGAGAAGCCCTGAGGAAAATTGTTGTACAGAGAGATCTGGGTGTTCAGGCCTATTGTACCCTGAAGGTAGCAACGCAGGCCGATAGAGTGGTTGAGAAGGCATATGGTTTGCTTTGCCTCATCGGATGGGGTATTGAGTACAAGTATTGGCAGGTCATATTATTGTTGTATAGGACTTTGGTTTGGTCACATTTGGAATATTGTGTACAGATCTGGTCACCACATTACCAAAAGGATGTGGATGCTTTGGAGAGGGTGCTGAAGAGGTTCACCAGGATATTGTCTGGTATGGAGGGCACTAGCTATGTAGAGAAGCTGAGTAGATAAAGATTATTTTCATTAAAAAGATGGAGGTTGAGGGAGGGACCTGATTGAGGTCTACAAAATCATGAGAAGTATAAACAGAGTGGATAGCAAGAAGCTTTTTCCCAGTGTGGGGGACTCAATTACTAGAGGCCATGAGTTCAAGGTGAGAGGAAAATGTTTAAGGGAGATATGTGTGGAAAGTTCTTTACAGAGAGGGTGGTAGGTGCCTGGAAGGTGTTGCCAGCGGAGGAGGTAGAGGTGGGCACAATAGTGTCATTTAAGATGTATCTAGACAGATACATGAATGGGTAGAGAGCAGAGGGATATAGATCCTTAGAAAATAGGTGACAGGTTTAAATAGAGGATCTGAATCAGCACAGGCTTGGAGGGCTGAAGGGCCTGATTCTGTGCTGTAATTTTCTTTGTCCTTTGCATTCATCCTCTCTCCATAGCTCAAATCCTCCAACCCTGGCAGCATCCTTGTAAATCTTTTCTGAACTCTTTCAAGTTTCACAACATCTTTCCGATAGGAAGAAGGTAGACCAGAATTACACACAATATTTCAAAAGTGGCCTGTACAGCTACAATATGACCTCCCAACCCCTGTACTCAATGCTCTGACTAATAATGCAAAGCATACCAAATGCCTTCTTCACTATCCTATCTACCTGTGACTTTCAAGGAACTATGAACCTGCAATCCAAGGTTTTTTCATTCAGCAATGCTACCCAGGACCTTACCATTAAGTATATAAGTCCTGCCTTGATTTGCCTTTCCAAAATGCAACACCTAACATTTATCTAAGTTAAACTTCATCTCCCACTTCTCAGCCCATTGGCCCATCTGATCAAGATCCTGTTATACTCTGAGGTAACTTTCTTCACTGTCCACCAAACGTCCAATTTTGGTGCCATCTGCAAACTTACTAACTATACCTCCTATGTTCGCATCCAAATCATTTACATAATGGTAAAAAGCAGTAGACCCAGCATTCATCCTTGTGGCACTCCACTGGTCACTGCTTCCAGTCTGAAAGGCAACTCTCCACCACCACCCTCTGTCTTCCAGCTTTGAGCCAGTTCTGTATCCAAATGGCTAGTTCCCTCTGTAGTCCATGTGATCTAACCTTGCTAACCAGTCTACTATGAGGAACCTCTCGAATGCTTCACTGAAGTCCACATAGGTCACATCCACCGCTTTGCCCTCATCAATCCACTTCATTACTTCTTCAGAAAACTCAGTCGAGTTCGTGAGACATGATTTCCCATGCACAAAGCGAGGTTGACTATCCCTAATCGGTCCTTGTCTTTCCAGTTCCTCAGGATTCCCTCCAACAACTTACCCACCACCGATGTCAGGCTGACCGGTCTATAGTTCCCTGGCTTTTCTTTACCACCTTTCTTGAATAGTGGCACCATGTTAGCCAACCTCCAGTCTTCTGGCACCTCACCTGTGACTGTTAATGATACAAATATCTCAGTAAGGGCCCTAGTAAACACTTCCCTAGCTTCCCACAGCCTTCTGGTGCACATCTGATGAGTTTCTGGGGATTTATCCACCTTTATATGTTTAAAGGCATCCAGCACCACCACCTCTAATATGGACATCTTTCAAGATGACACCATCTATTTCCCTACATTCTATATCTTCCATGTCCTCCTTCACAGTAAACATTGATGCAAAATACTGTTTAGTATCTCTCCCATCTCCTGCGGTCCACACATAGGCAGCCTTGTTGATCTTTGAGGGCCCTATTCTCTCCCTAGTGACCCCTTTGTCTTTAATGTATTTATATAATCCCTTTGGATTCTCCTTAGCCCTATTTGCCAAAGCTGGCATGTCCCCTTTTTGCCCTCCTGATTTCCCCCTTAAGTATACTCCAACCGCCTTTATACTCTTCTAAGGGCTTACTTACTCTCTGCTGTCTATACTTGGCATATGTTTCCTTCTTTTTCCTAATCAAAACCTCAATTTCTCTAGTCATCTAGCATTCCCTACTCCTACAAACCTTGCTTTTCACCAGAACAGGAATTTACCTTCTCTGGACACTTGTCATCTGATTTTTGAAGATTTCCCATTTCCAGCAGTACCTTTACCTGCAAACATCCCCCCCACCCCAAGTCAACTTTGGAAAATTCTTGCCTAATGTCTTGTAACAGTGGAAATGAATTTGATTAAAGCATTCATAAATAGATGTCAGCTATCCCAGTGTTATTTGCATGGCTGAAAAATCCAGTTTCAACAAAGAAGCTATTTTCCAAACTCATCAATATTCAGCTGGTAAGGATTAGGTATGAACAATGCAAGTCAACATTTTTCTCTGTTTTGCCTTCCAGCTAAAACAGCTCTGTGAGATTAGTAACTATGTTTAGAAAAGCTGGTCATACCACTAAATATTCCATAACTACATTGACCATTTATCATTGTTACTATTGTTATGACACAGATAGCAAGCCAAACCAAATCAGCCTTACTATCACTAGATTTGCAACACGTTTAAATTAAAACATTCAATGACTCTCAAAATTGCCCAATTGTTCGAACAAAACTTTATTAATCATACAATCCCTACAGTATGGAAACAGGTCATTTGGCCCAACAAGTCCAGACCGACCTTCCGAGAAGTATTCCACCCAGACCCACTCCCCAACCTTATTACTCTACATTTCCCCTGGCTAATGCATCTAGCCTGCACATCCCTGAACACTATGGACAACATAGCATGGCCAATTCACCTAACCTACACGTATTTGGACTGTAGGAAGAAACCAGAGCATCCGGAGGAAACCCATGCAGACTTGGAGAGAATGTCCAAACTCCACACAGACAGTTGCCTGAGGCTGGAATTGAACTTTGGTTCCTGGCACTGGGAGGCAGCAGTGCTAACCACTGAACCACCGTGACACCATTAATAAGAGATTTTGGACACTACGTTTATAGCTTAAACAAATCCAGTGGGCGGCACGGTGGCCCAGTGGTTAGCACTGCTGCCTCACAGCGTCAGAGACCCGGGTTCAATTCCCGCCTCAGGCGACTGACTGTGTGGAGTTTGCACGTTCTCCCCGTGTCTGCGTGCGTTTCCTCCGGGTGCTCCGGTTTCCTCCCACAGTCCAAAGATGTGCAGATCAGGTGAATTGGCCATACTAAATTGCCCGTAGTGTTAGGTAAGGGGTAAATGTAGGGGTATGGGTGGGTTGCGCTTCGGCGGGTCGGTGTGGATTTGTTGGGCCGAAGGGCCTGTTTCCACACAGTAATGTAATCTAATCTAAAAAAAAATTAACAGTGTATTATCAACAATATAATTTTAGTTGAACATTGATGTTCACCTAATGTGCAATCCTGCTTAATGTGCAACCTAAAAAAAAGTCTTTTTTAATCAATCCTCCAGTCACACAGACAGCAGACCATGGCTAAGGGAAAATTAAAGAAAATAAGTGAATTGTAATTTGCTGGTTCAATAAACCATTCCATATGATATCAGTTTTTCATAAAATTCTGGGAGAAAGCTTTGTACATATTTAGAGCTTGTTTGAAATCTGAAGTCACTGGTGAATGCAAATGGTTTCAGAAGACCTTCAGAAACATTCATTTATTTCCTACTGACAGGGATTCTTTTCTCAGAACATTTAACAATTCAATAACTTGATGGAAAATTAGAGAGAGAGAGAGAGCAAAACGCAGCAGCAGTCTCTGGAGCTTCTAAAAACCTAGTCAGAAAGGTTTTTGAAGTTTCTTTCCAATCAAAGTTCTCGGTGATCGGCTGGTTAGAACTGGTCTTCCCTTGATTCCTGCTGCGCTTAGGTGACCTGCTGCGCTTTTCCTGCAACACATTTTCAGCTCTGATCTCCAGCATCTGCAGACCTCACTTTCTCCTTCCCTTGATTGACCAATTCAACATCCAACCAGCTGGGCATAGCAGCACCTTGGTGCCAAAGTGGTAAAAACAATGACTGCAGATGCTGGAAACCAGATTCTGGATTAGTGGTGCTGGAAGAGCACAGCAGTTCAGGCAGCATCCAAGGAGCTTCGAAATCGACGTTTCGGGCAAAAGCACTTCATCAGGAATAAAGGCAGTGAGCCTGAAGCGTGAAGAGATGAGCTAGAGGAGGGTGGGGGTGTGGAGAAAGTAGCATAGAGTACAATGGGTGAGTGGGGGAGGGGATGAAGGTGATAGGTCAGGGAGGAGAGGGTGGAGTGGATAGGTGGAAAAGGAGATAGGCAGGTAG
>NC_057716.1:49125002-49180402 GCF_004010195.1 Chiloscyllium plagiosum | reverse complement strand
TCGGCAGAGTGGGAGGGGGAGTTGAAATGTTGGGCCACGGGGCGGTGTGGTTGATTGGTGCGGGTGACCTGGAGATGTTCCCTAAAGCGCTCTGCTGGGAGGCGTCCAGTCTCCCCAATGTAGAGGAGACCGCATCGGGAGCAACGGATGCAATAAATGATATTAGTGGATGTGCAGGTAAAACTTTGATGGATGTGGAAGGCTCCTTTAGGGCCTTGGATAGAGGTGAGGGAGGAGGTGTGGGCGCAGGTTTTGCAGTTCCTGCGGAGGTAGGGGAAAGTGCCAGGATGGGAGGGTGGGTTGTGGGGGGGGCGTGGACCTGACCAGGTAGTCATGGAGGGAACGGTCTTTGCGGAAGGCGGAAAGGGGTGGTGAGGGAAATATATTCCTGGTGGTGGGGTCTGTTTGGAGGTGGCGGAAATGTCAAAGTGTCTAGTGTCCTTAAAATAGTAATTACATTGCAGTGTTTTCTAGGCCAGTTCACATCCATCTTTGTTTACTTCCTTAAAACCAACTTTCAAAGTTCAATTCTTAACCTTAACTGTCAGTTCCAAACCAAAACAAAAGAGAGGGCCTTTAACTATACAGAGTTAAACATGCGAATGAGTAAAATGGAAGTATTTATAATTGTTGAAGGAAATATGGCTGAAAGGATAGACATTTTGGCAAAGCTCCTCATTTTGCACTTGTCAGGACAAACAGAAAAATGTTAAATCTCAAACAGTAGCAACAACATATCCTCAAGGAAGAAGGAAGTGCTGATTGTTTGGCTGATCAACTCTTTTTGACTGAAGTGGTACTGTAATGAAAACAATGGGGAATTGTAGTCCCTCTAAACTCATAGGTAATTCAAAAAACATGAAAGGCTTAAAATCCTTCCTTTGCAGGGAGCAAGTCCTTGCTTATGTATATATGTTGGTTCCAGCAAGTGTAAATGTACCATGTTACACCTTTGACTGATTATCTTAAGTTAATTGCCAGTTGAGCAATTGGCACAGTCACGACTGTTCAGCAAATGTCGTCCAACTATAAAATTCCATCTAACAGTGGATATTTTGTTTTGTATGTTGTAAATGCAGCCTATTTGCAAAAGTTTGTGTCTGTCTGTAGCAAACAACTGAAGACGTGCAGTTTGACTCAATCAGCCACTTGCTGAGATATATGACTTGTCTATCTGGCATCATGCCATTACTGAAAAGATTTCCTAGCGACCATACAGTTGAGTATAGTGTATGAATTTTAGTGACATTGTGATACTAGGTGCTTAAATTTTATATCCTAATGATTGATTGATTGAATTACTGGGAGTAACAAGGGCCTGTGGTTTTTCTATTGTTTTCTTCACGACAGTGCCTCAGCCAATCAGAGACAACTTGTCAACCAACCAGTACTCCACTCCCCTTTGGTATGAATTGTTTGAAATTTGGCATTCTTGAGTTTACCCTTATGTGTTCAACCTAAAATGGTTAGGAAACATGCCTTTCTTAATAGAAACATAGAAAATAATCTTTCAAATTTCAGAAGTGAATTAACACAGTCACATTTGCAAAGATTATTATGGAGATTATACCTGTGTCCTCACACTTGCAATATTATGCAAATTTGATATTGGCCCAAATGGTGTAGAATCCACATTGGTGGAGTTAAGCATAACTAGGAGAAGGCAACGTTGGTGGCAGAGGTCTACAGGCACCTAACAGTAGCGGTTATGTAGGATAAGTATTAAATCAGGAGATAATGAGGGCATATGAGAAAGGCAGTATATTAATTATAGGTGATTTTAATCATCATACAGATTGGAAAAATAAAATTGTCAGAGGCAGCTATGAGGAAGCCTTTGATAGGTATACTCAAAATAGTTTCCTAGAATAATATATTCGGATCTAACCAGGGATCAGGCTATTTTGGACTGGTAATGTATAATGACACAGATTTAATAAATGATCTTCGTTTCCCTTGGGAGCAGTGACCAAAATATGGTAGAATTTAGCATTCATTTGAGAGCAAGAATTTGAATCGGAGATAACTGTGCTAAAATGAAAAAGGTGGGAATGAGGTCAGAATTGGTTGGAGTGGATAGGGAGAAGAGTTTAGCAGAAAGGATGTTTAATGAACAATAGCAGACATTTGACTCACGGCAAAGATATTTTCCAATGAGAAAAGAAGATTCTAGAAACTAACCACAACTAACCAGGAAGTTAAGGACTGTATCAAATTGGGGAAAAAAAAATACAATGTAGCAAAGATTAGAGGAAAGCCAGAGAATTGGGAAGGTTTTAAAAGCCATCAAAACATGACCTGGAAAGTAATGAGGGAGAAAATAAGCAATGGGGATAACTAACAAGTAATACAGAAACAGGTAGTTAGAGCTTATTTAAATACATAAAAAAGGAAGAAAGAGGCAACAGTGAGTGTGGATTTCTCAGAGAACAAGACTGGGGAAATAATACTGGGGAGCCATAAAATGGAGAAGAGTTCACAATAGCGGATATTAATGGTGTCCCAAAAATATTAAAGAATCATAGGGCTAAAGTATGGAGGCATGGTGGTCTTAGAGAAAAGAAATAAAACACTAACTATCACTAGAGAAATGTACTCGGGAAATTAATGTGTCCAACTGACAATAAGTTCCCTTTGGCCTGATGGGTTGCAACCTATGATTTTAAAGGAAGCACCTACAGGGATAGTGGATACACTGGTTGTAATCTTCCAAGAATTTTTAGATTCTGGAAAAGTCCCACAGGATTAGAAAACTGCCAATGTAACCACCTTATTCAAAAAGGGGGACAAAAGCCAGTTAGTTTTTGGGAAAATATTATGAGCATTATAAAGGATGTAATAAAACAGCATTTAGAAACACATAAAGCAAAAACAGGTTGCTGCTAAAGCTAAGCAGTTCTGGCAGCATCTGCGAAGAGAAATCAGAGTTAACGTTTCAGGCTGGTGATCCTTCCTCAAATTTCTGGTTCTAAGGAAGGGTCATTGGACCCAAAATGTTTAATTCTTGATTTCTCTTCACAGATGCTGCCCGAACTACTTAGCTTTTCCGGCAACTTCTGGTTTTGTTTCTAATTTACAGCATTGCAGTTCTTTCAGATTTTAGAAACCTATACTATGATCAAGCAGTATCAATATGGCTGTATGAAAGGGAAATTATGCCTGACAAACTTAATCCAGTTTTTTTGAGGAGGTAACAAGTGCAGAGATGAAGGGAGCTAGTAGCTGTAATACATTTGGATTTCCAAAAGGTATTTGTTGAGGTACCATATACAAGACTACTTAATAAGATAAGAATCCATGAGCTTGGTAAGTATATTAGCATGGATAGAGGATAGAATAAAAGATAGATTCAGTTGGTTCTGATATGATGCAATTCTCATGTGATCTCGTGTTATAAGAAAATCGCGCAATAACTGTGCCATTTAAACTAACGAGGCTAGAATCACGTTATAGCTAATACGGGTAAGAAAAGTTTGCTTTCTGCAAATAACAGTCGAAATACTTCAATCATGTTAAAGCCAATTCGTGTTGAAGGAACACATGTTATAGCAGAACCGATTGCAGTTAGGATAAAAGAGGCATTTTCAGATGGCACCCTGTATCAGGGATCAATGCTGATGTCACAATTATTCGCAGTATATTATTAATGACTTAGATGAGGGAAGTGAATGTACTATCATCATGTTCGAAAATGACATAAAATTAGTGGGAAGGTAATAGTGAGGATGACACACGACGTCTACGGTTATAAACAAGTGAAATGAGTAAACAAAAACTCGGCAGGTGGAATATAATGTGGGAAAGTGATAGGTCATGCATTTTGACAGTAAGAATAGAAGAGTTGGAGGTTATTTAATTGGAAAAGACAGCAAAAATGCTGCAATACAGAGGGATTTGGGAGTTCCAGTGAGTGAATCACAAGAAGCTAGCATCGAAATTCAGGTAATAGAAAAAGCAAATGGGCTGTTACCCTTCATGCCACAGGGAATAGCAGATAAAAAGGTGGCTTTGCTAAAACTATACAAGGTACTAGTCATCACAGCTAGAATACTGGAGTAGTTTGATCCCATTTTCCATGGAAACGTATGCTGGCATCAGAGGCAGTCCAGATAATGTTCATTAGCTTGACCCTGGAAATGGAGGGGTTCTCTTATGAGAGGTGGAATGAGTTGGGCCTGTACTCAATGGAGTTTAGAAGGATGAGAGGAAACTTTACTGAAATGTTAAGAATCTTTGGGGTTTGACAGGATAGATGCAGAGAGGTAGTTTCCCCTTATGGGAGAGTCTAGGACCAGACTAAGGAGATGCCAGTTTAGCACTGAGATGAGGAGGAATTTGTTCTCTCAGCATACGTGATTCTGTGGATTTCTTTACCACAGAGGGCAGTTGAGGATGGGCTGTTCAGTATAAGGCTGAGACACATATTTCCAATCATTAAGGGAATTGAAGGTTCTGGGACTAAGGCAGGAAATTAGAATTGAGGATAATCAGATAATCACGTTAAATGGCGTACTCCTGCTATGGTCTGTTATTGCAAAGAAATAAATCAAGCTGAAAGATTAATTTAAATTGTCCAATGGATGTGAGATTAAAACGCATCTGAATGAGCATAATATTCTGGTTTAGTCCTAAATGGAACTACCTAGATAATGCAATTGAAAATTGCTGCTCTGTTCCTTTTTCTTGATAGACAACTGACTTTATTATGTTTTTCAACAGTCATCTGTGATGTCAGCATCCTTTGCACGATTTCATCCAAATCTTGTAGTTGGAGGCACATATTCTGGCCAGATTGTGCTCTGGGATAATCGCAGTAATAAAAGGACACCAGTCCAAAGAACACCACTCTCTGCTGCTGCTCACACGGTACAGTTCAAAAATAACAACTAGCTAAATTAAGATTTTGAAGATCAGAGATTAAAAATCATTTTTGAAAAAAATTGTAGAATTGACCTTTTAACGTTTTTTAAACTTTACATGTATTGGTAAAATGATTAAAACATTTGTAACAATCATTTTGGGCAAGGTATTAAGCAGAAACTAATCTGCCTACAGCATCCAGTCTACTGTGTGAATGTCGTTGGTTCCCAGAATGCTCATAACTTGATCAGCGTTTCTACTGATGGGAAGATCTGCTCATGGAGCTTGGATATGCTTTCTCAGCCACAGGTAAAGAAAATCTAATTTAAAAATTGCATGGTTGTTACAGTTCTTTGACTTTCAGTGCATTTTTATTATGCCATATGAGATTGGAGTACAATGTTAATAAATGAGAAGTCATCCATTTTGGTAGGAATAGCAGTAAAAAGGATTGTACTTGAATGGTAAAAAAAATTGCAGCATGTTGCTGTGCAGAGAGACCTGGACAGCATGAATCACAGAGGGTTGGTCTGCAGGTGCAACAGGAAATTAAGAAGGCAAAAGAAATTTTGCCCTTCATTGCTAAAGGGTTTGAGTTTAAAAGCAGGGAGGTTATGTTACAGCTGGTGCTGGTGAGACCACACCTGGAGAACTACATACAATTTTGGTCTCCTTACTTGGGAAAGGATGTACTGGCATTAGAGGGGGTGCAGAGAAGGTTCAGATAGCTTGATTCCGGAGTTGAGGGGGTTGGCTTATGAGGAGAGACTGAGTAGACTGGAATTATATTCTTTGGAATTTAGAAGAATGAGGTGGAAATCTTACTGAAACACAAAAAATTATAAAGGGAATAGATAAGATAGAAGTAGAGAGGATGTTTCCACTGGCGGGTGAAACTAGGATAAGAGGGCATAGCCTCAAAGTTAAGGGGAGCAGATTTACAATTGAATTGAGAAGGAACTTCTTCATCGTGAGTGTTGTGAATCAATGCATTCCCTACTCAGTGAAGTAGTTGAGGCTTCCTCAGTAAATGCTTTCAAAGCTAATTCTTTTGAACAGTAAAGGAATTAAGGGTTACAATGAGAGGGTGGGTAAGTGGAGCTGAGTCCACAAAAAGATCAGTCATGATCTTACTGAATGGTGGAGCAGGCTTAAAGGCCAAATGGCCGCCTACTGCTCCTAGTTTTTATATACTTGAACTAGAGAAACCAGTTAAAGGCAGTCCTTTAACAGTTTTATGGACTAACAATATGGCTTACTCTTAATAGCAAATACATTTTGTTCATTATTTTTAAAAATAATGTTGGGAAAGAAAGCTCTGAATTTAGTTTTCTACCTTTTTTATCTCTATTGTAAAACACCTAACGCGTCATCTCCCCAGCTCCTGAAGTTTGTGAACTGAAAACATGCCCTGAGATCCAACCACTGTAAGGAGCTGAATGTGTTTCTGTTTTCTACTTCTCCTCCATGATCAAAGTGTTGAAACAACAATGTGCTGTGCCACTGTTCTCCCTATATTTGCATGTTTGTTTTTTTTTTAATACAAAAGTTAACATTAAATTCTGAAAAGTATCAATTGCACAGGAGTTCAAACTTGACAGTTACAGCAAAAACTACATAGCTGCCACCTAAGCACAGGCAATAAATGCTGACCAGTCAGCAACGATTATATCTCTCAAAAATGAATAAATAAAAATGTATTATCTGTTAATCTCAAAATCATGGAACAGTTACAGGGAATCCATTCGACACATCATGGTGCATTAAATTCAGCAAATTAGTTATTTGTCTATTGCCATTGCTCCACCTTATACCTGTAGACCTGCACATTGTTCTTTTTCAGCAACCAGTCCAATATTCTTTTGAATACTTAACCTGCCTCCACCACAGTCTCAGGAGGTGCATTTCAGACCTTAACCACTTGAAAGGAGTAAACATATTTTTCTTGTCTTATTTTTACTTTTGCCAGTTATTTTAAATCTGTAACAAAAAAACCCCCACAGAGTTGCAGATGCTGGAAATCTGAAACTCAAGCAGAAATTGCTGGAGAAACTCAGGTCCGGTAGCATCTGTGGAGAGAAAGCAGACTCAATGTTTTGGGTTCAGTGCCTCTCCTTAAGAACTGATACTAGCTAGGGAAAAGTGGTATTTATGTTGATGACAAGGAGTGGGGGAGGAAGAGAAGAAGTAAACGATAGATAGTGAAGGAGTCTAGAGAGAAACAACAGCAGTTGGGCAGATGAAAGAATGGAAAATGGTGAGCTGAGGAGAAAGAAAACCTGCTGATGGGGACCATTAGTGTATGAAACTAGGTTGGCTGTGATGAAAGCAGCCCATGTGATGACAAGTCCTGGTGTATGGGGTAGATGAGGGAGATTGAAAAATATGCCCAGGCCTGAAAATTATTGAACTCAGTTTTGAGTCCTGAAGGTTGTGGAGTCCCCAAGCGGAATTTGGGACATTATTCTTTCAGCTTGCACCGAGTCTTTCTGCAGTACTGCAGCAAACCTGAGCCAGAGATGTTGGTGTGGAAGACAGTGGTGTGTTGCAGTGTCAGGCAACTGGAAACTCGAGGTCATTTTTGAGGACACAACTTGGATGTTCTGCAAAGCAGTCGTCCAGTCTGTTTCATCTTCCCAGCATCTCTGCATTTTCTCAATCAGCAAGACTGCCTAATTCTCTCGTTACATTGCCATTTTTGTGCATGCCTCAGCTCATCTGTTGCTGAAGCTTTCATCCATGGCCTTGTTACTTCTGGACCTTATTCCAGACTGCCCATCCAGCTAGCATATTATATGAACTTGAGCTCATGCAAACCTCTGCTGCCTATAGACTTATTTACCCAGAACCCGAGTGTTTGTTGCACAGCATAAGTTCTGTACTGACATTCTGTCAGTCCTTAAAGTTTTTATCCTTGTTTCTAAATCATACAATCGTTTAAAAAAAATGAGCAGGGGTTGGCTACTCAGCCCTTCAAACGTACTCTGCCATTCATTATGATCATGGCTGATCATTCATTGCAACAGCCTGTTTCTGCTTTTTCACCCTATCCTTCGATCTCATTAGCCCCAAATGCTATACTGAACTTCTCCTTCAAAGTATGAAAGTTTTGGCCTTGACAACTTTCTGTGGTAGCAATTCCACAGGCTCACCAATCTGGGTGAAGAAATGTCTCCACATCTCAGTCCTAAATCGTTTACGCTGTATTCTTAGAATGTGACCCCTGGTTCTGGACTTCCCTGTAATCAGGAACAGCCTTCCTGCATCTACCCTGTCTAGTCCGATTAGAATTTTACAGTTTTCAATGAGATCCACCCCTTGTTCTTCTGAACTTCAGCAAATACAACCGTAATTGATTTAACATCGTCTCATATGTCGGTCCTGTCATCCCTGGAATTAGCTTGGTGAACCTTTGCTGCACTCTGTATAGAAAAAACATCCTTCCTCAGAGATCGAAGGTAACTTCACATTTATACATATTATACTGAATTCAGCATGCATTTGCCCACTCAATTCCTTGTTCAAATCACAATGAAGCAACTCTGCATCCTCCTTCCAGCTCACCCTCTCACTCAGCTTCATGTCATCTTGTTGGGTCCTTCTGTCGACACTGAACCCATTCTCCTCTTGGTTGGGTATATAGGCATCTTGCTTCTCCTCCAGTTCTGATTATGTTCAAGGGAGAGACTGAAGATAATTCCTTTTGCTTAGCACCAAGTAATTTCTTTTCAAAATTTAATTGCATCAGATGTGAATGCAGATCCCACTTACAACATCAAAACTCTTTCTGTGCTCCTGACATTCAGTATTTTTGACAATCCCTTATGACATATCTTGCCTTCACAACATGTTGGAGCAAGTAACAAATCAGGTAAAATGCTTTTGTCACCTTGATTCACAAAAACAGTAATACATCAACAACAATGTTTTGTTTTGCACAGGACAGCATGGAGTTGATGCACAAACAATCCAAAGCAGTGGCTGTTACTTGCATGTCCTTCCCATTGGGTGATGTTAATAATTTTGTGGTTGGTAGTGAAGAAGGTTCTATATACACAGCATGTCGCCATGGAAGGTAAGGCAGAAAATATTTGAAATGCTTTGTTTTAATTATTTCCCTGTAAGATTCCAGTTTACATTCTGCTAATGAAAAATAAGTTGGTACTGATTTTTGAAAAAAATCACTTTGTCATTAGAAATTTTGAATGTAAACCTATTGAAAGCCTCAGAGAGCAGGGCATAGTTGCATAGTGTTAGCACTGCTGCCTCTCAGCATTAAGGACCAAGATTCGGTTCTAGCGTTGGGTGACTGCATGAATTTTTACTAGGTGCTTCAGTTTTCTCCCGCAGTTTAAAGATGTACAAGCTCAGTGCATTAGCTATGGTAAATGTAGGATTACAGGGATAGGGTAGGAGGCTAGGTCAGGGTAGGGTGCTTTTGGGTCAGTGCAGACTCAATGGACTGAATGGCCTCTTTCTGGACTATAAGGATTCTATGTGCTTATGAGGAATTAATTAATTTTGAAATTGAATAATTTGTGTGTAAAAGCTTTAGTGCTTATTTAAACAAATAAACTTACGTTGCTGTCAAATTTTCACTTGTTGCCCCCACCTTACCATCTTATTACTATTCCCAAATGGCCCACAATCACAATTCTTAAGTATTGACAAGAAACTGAGTTGGATCATCTACAAAAAAGTTAGGCCCACTCGATCAGGACAGAGGCTGGCATTCTGAGATGAGTAGTTAAGCACCCAACTCCCCAAAACTTCTACACCTCATGCATTGCTTTCTACCTGCTTTGATCGGTAACAACTCTAGCCAGCGGGTAACTCCACTCCAGCCAGCGGGTAACTCCACTCCAGCCAGAAGAAAGTTGGATATTCACCAACTACTGTTTGTTAAACATCCACTCCTTTAGTCATCAGCTCACAGCCACTACAATGTATACTATTTACAAGATGCGATGCAGCAATCCATTAAGGTTTCGTGGCAGGCAAACCTGTAATCTTTACCAACCACAAAACCTAAGGGAAATATTTGCAGGAGAATACCATAATCCCCTTAAAGGTTCATGGTCTACACAAACAGTCTCTCACATTTAATTGCATCACATGTACGGCATGGAAACAAACCATTCAACTAAACTGGTCTTTATTAATCTTTATTACTCAGTCTCCTCCCACCCTACTTCATCAAACCATTTCATCATAGCCTTTCAATCTCTCTCTCTCTCTCTCTCGTGCCTATAAAGTATCCCCATTAAGGACACGTAGATTTTTTTCTCCCAGTTATGTTTTTGCATTGTTCCACTCTCTTGAGTGAAAAACTTTACATCTTATTGACCTTGTTAGTGATCAGCTTCTAAATATAATCTCTGGTTTTGGACTCCCCATAAGTGGAAACTTTTTCTCTACTACTTTCAGGTCAATAACTGTGCATTTGTTTAGGACCTTTAGTAGAACTCTAGTGAATGTAATCCTACCCAATTCAACCTCTGCTCATACATCAGTCAATATGTCTTATTTATGCATTTGTGAAATACTATATCTCTCTCACATTCTTTAATACTTGAGTTCTGTATTTAAATCTTTAATTGTTTTATCTCCTCCTTTATTAAACATATACTAGGGGTATTTTTTTCTTCTGTTTCAAATTTGCCTTGTTAATAGCAGTTATTTCATATAATTTTGAAATATGCTTGACTGTTGAACAATCTTTTGCCTGAAATGCATTGTTCACATTACAATTCAAAGGACACTAAAGTTGTAAAGCTATAATCATAGAAATTTACAGTTTTTAGATCAGAGTGGTGCTGGAAAAGCACAGCAGGTCAGGTAGCATCCGAGGAACAGGGAAATCGACATTTCGGGCAAAAACCCTTCATCATAGAAATTTACAGCCTGGTAAGAGGCTTTTGAGTATCTCACAACTGTACTAGTTCCTTGAAAGAGTCCAATTTCATCCCTAGCTTTTCCTCCTAACACTACAAATGATCCCTTATTAATTACTTATAAACTCCCATGGAATCTGATCAACCACCATTTCAGGTAATATGTTCCAGATCTGACCAATCCTCTCAAAAGAAATTTCTCCTCCTTTCTTTTCTAGATCTTTAAACAATCGTTTAAAATCTGATCTCTGGTTATTATTTACTTGCTGTGAAGGCAGTATTTTCTCCATAGTATACTTATCAAAGTCACTAACAATTTAAAATCCTTTAAGTCTCCTCATAACTCTCTCTAAGAATAATCCTAGCATCTCAAATCTCTTCACATTGCAGGTATTAGAGATTTCAGTTATCACCTAGTGAACGTTCTCTAGGTCTTAACATCTTCCCTAAACTCTGGTCTCCAGAATTGTGTATAGTACTCCAGCTGAGACTGAAACAGTGAATTTTAAAGATTTATCTGATTTTCATATTGAGTGTCTTTACTGAAAAAATATTCCATTTTTTTTGTTAAACTATCCTAACACCTTCCATCACCACATTGAATCATTGGCATTCTCTTAGTAACCAATGGAAGTCCAATGTGGGGATGCTTTACACAGCTTGATTGGCTTGAATACACTCACATGGAGAAGACTGGTATCTTGGAATCAGTCAGATTATTGAACTAGTGTCTCAAATACAACAAAAGGAACTTGACAATCCAGAACAATTTCATTCAGCTTTCAATAATAACAAATAATTTTATTTACATAATGCCTTAAATATAAACAAAAGTCACAAAGCATAACAAAGGTAGGTTAGAAGCTAGAGGATTTTAAAGTTTGGATATGAATATTGATGGCATTTGTTGCTGTTGAGAAGGTTGCTGTGAGCTATCGTGTTGAACCTCTGCAGTGATTGTGGGTGATGCCCGACAGTTTTGCTGGTTGGGAGTTCCAGAAAAATGCATTAAAGAAGAACCAACAATATATGTCCAAGACAGGATAGAATGTGACTCAAAGGGGTACCTGAAAGTGATGGTGTACTTGCACACCTTGTCCTTCATGATGGAGCACAAGGATTTAGGAACTTGGGAGTTCTAAATCTCAAACAAGGTATAGAGTCATAGAGATATGTAGCACAGAAACAGGCCCTTCGGTCCAACTCACCCATGCTGAGCGACATCCCAAGTAAATAGTCCTTTCTGCCAGCATTTGGCCCATGTCCCTCTAAACCCTTCCTATTCATATACCCATTCAGATGTCTTAAATGGTATAAGTGTACTAACCTCCACTACTTCCTCTGGCTAGATGAATGGGTCTCAAAATTTAGTATGGGGATTGAGTAAACTACAGTAAAAGTGAGCTTGTCTAAGCACTATGATCACTTGAAGCATTTTTCTTTTTCAAATTATCTAGCTTATTTATTATACTAAGCAAATAATATTTCTGTGCTGTATGACTCTCACATTTCCAGCGTAGAACTTAGTGAATCTTTCAATTACCTCTCATGCCTTGAAAGCTGTTACGGAGTCAGAGTCAAACAGCATTGAAACAGATCGTTTAGTCCAACTCGTCTATGCCGACCTAGTTTTCCAAACTAAATAGTCCTACTTGCCTGTATTTGGCCCACATCCCTCTAAACCTTTCCTATTCATGTACCTCTCCAAGTATCTTTTAAATGTTGTAACTGTACCTGCATATACCATTTCCTCTGGCAGACCATTCCAGTATGAACCAATCTATGTGAAAAAGTTGCTCCTCAGGTCCCTTTTAAATCTTTCACCTGTCGCCGTCATAATTGGCCCCTTGTTTTGAATTCTCCCATCCAAGGGAAAATACCTATGCTCTTCATCTTATCTACATCCCTCATTTTATAAACTGTAAGGTCAACCCTCAACCTCCTATGCTCCAGTGAAAAGTCTGTCTATCCAGATTCTCCTTATAAATCAAATCCTCCATTCCCAGCAACATCCTAGTAAATATTTTCTGAACCCTCCTTCCTATATAAGGGTGTTCAGAACTGTACACCGTACTCCAGAAGTGGCCTCATCAATATCTTGTGCAACTTCAACATGACGTCCCAACTCCTATACTCACTAGACTGAATAATGAAGGTAAACGTACTAAAAACCACCTTTAACCACCCGTCTACCTGTGATGCAAATTCCAAAGAACTACGTACCTGAACCCCCTAGGTCTCTGTTTGCCAACACTATGTAGGGCCCTACCATTAACTGTATAAGTCCTGCTCTTGTTTGCTTCACCAAAATGCAATTTTCTTAAGTTATATTCAAACCTCAATTAATACCTTTTTGTTTTAGGTGTAGTGTATTTATTGATAAGTGTCTGGAGAAAATTAATAAAATTCACTTTTTTGTATATTGAGTCACTTTTGAATTTTGGGTTGTGACCTGTAACCCATCATCTTAAAAATGAAGGTGATGAAATTGAAAGTTGGTGACTAAGAGTGCACCTAAAGGCACCCAAGTCTAATTCATACTCCTGTCTCCTTGGTGCCGACATCTTTCTGCACTTTTTATAAATAGTTCCTTTTTAGTACAGAATTTAAATATTACTACAAAATAAACAAACTTGAAGCTATCATCTTGGATTCATCAGGATTGGGATGCAAAAAACCAAACTTAGTGAAGGAACAACAATTTCTGAGCAAGAGAAGTGCTGAAGGGTTAAACTTAAGTTGGCAAGGACCTAGAACAGGGATTGTTAACTGTAAATCTTAGTTAATTTCCTTCTTATACTGTTTGAAGATGAATTTTGCATTGAGAAGGGGTGTTTGCTTAAAGAATTATTTTCAATTGATCCTTCCATTAAAGAAAAATCATTTTGAAAAATTTGTTGACCAGATATTTTTATCTCAGTGACTTTCCTCTCCCTATTAGATGACAAGAAAACTGAAGAGTTCACATTTGTCTGAACAAGGGCATTTTGTATTCACTTTATAATGTTAATTATACATTTTTGTTGACAGCAATTTATGTAATCAAAACTCTTGTTTCTTGTAGCAAGGCTGGAATTAGTGAGATTTTTGATGGTCATCAAGGACCGATCACAGGTATTCATTATCACACTGCAGCTGGACCAGCTGACTTCTCTCATCTTTTTGTCACCTCTTCCTTTGACTGGACAGTCAAACTTTGGACAACTAAGGTAGTTTGACTTCTTGGTATTAACTGTATTTATACTGTCACTATATTCAACTTGTAGTACTTTAGATTGGCACATTGTTGCATGGAAGAAAATCTACAAAATAAAAGTAAAAATTTCATAGGTATAATCATTACAATAATTGAATGAAATTGAATGTGTATAGTTTTGATTTATGGATCTGTTTTTTTATGTACAAAAAAACCTTAAGTTATATAAACACTACTTTCTTTCAGAATAACAAACCATTGTATTCCTTTGAAGATAATGCTGATTATGTTTATGATGTCATGTGGTCACCGACACATCCTGCCCTTTTTGCTTGTGTTGACGGAATGGGAAGACTTGATTTATGGAATCTCAACAATGACACTGAAGTAAGTAGAATTAGGTGGAAGTTTAATATTGAGTAGCTTGTACCAGTAGTGTGGTGGTTTGGACAATTTCAATCCAGTATTGTACCGTCTGGAGAAAATAGATATTCTGAAGTAAAAATATTTTGTCTTACATTTTCACTTCTTTGAGATAATCAAAATTCATGGCAATTATTTCGAACTTTTTTTTCTCTAAAATCCAAATTAGGTGCCAACTGCAAGCATTACTGTTGACAGTAATCCTGCACTAAATCGTGTGAAATGGACTCAGACTGGAAGAGAAATAGCTGTAGGTGACTCAGAAGGGCAGATATTGATTTATGACGTAGGAGAGGTGAGTAATTCATCATATTACTTTGTTTACTGGAGTAGATTGGATTTTGGTATGAAGGGATTAACATACTGACCTTTTTCAGCTGTACAAATGAGGTTGTGCCCTTCCCAAAGTAACAAGTTAAGCTTGGTCAAAATCACAAACAATATCCTCAAGGATTGGAGTTTTGATACCTCTGTAGGGGTCAAGTTCAACAGGATCTCCCTTCTATTCTTAATTGTTCTATTACATCTCCACCAGTAGCATTTTTTCCAATTACCAAATGAAGACCCGATCCAAATGGATCAGTACCTGGTGCTACGATGTTGTGGCCATAACAGATATGGGTTTCTCAGGGGCAGGAATGGTTGCTGGATGTTCCAGGGTTTAGAGCATTTAAAAAGAATAGGGAGGGGGTGTAGCACTACTAATCAGAGAGGGTATCATAGCTAGAAGCTTCCATTGTCGAGGAAGATCTGCCTATCGAGTCAGTATGGGTGGAAATTAGGAACAGCAAGGGAGCAGTGACCTCGTTAGGGGTTTACTACAGGCCCCCCAATAGCAGCAGGGAGATTGAAGAAAGCATAGGTCAGCAGATTTTGGAAAGGTGTGGACGTAGTAGGGTTGTTGTAATGGGTAACTTTAACTTTCCCAATATTGATTGGAACCTCCTTCGAGCAGAAGATTTGAATGGAGCTGTTTTTGTAAGGTGTGTTCAGGAGGGTTTCCTAACTCAGTACATTGATAGGTCGACGAGGGGAGAGGCTATTCTAGACTTGGTGCTCGGAAACGAGCCAGGACAGGTATCAGATCTTGTGGAGGGAGAGCATTTTGGTGATAGTGACCACAACTGCCTCATTCTACATAGCAATGGAGGAGGAGAGGATTAGGCAAAATGGGAGGATATTTAATTGGGGAAGAGGAAACTATGATGCGATTAGACATGAGTTAGGAAGCATGGAGTGGGAGCAATTGTTCCATGGTAAAGGCACTATAGACATGTGGAGACTGTTTAAGGAACAGTTGTTGTGAGTGATGAATAAATATGTCCCTCTGAGACAGGCAAGAAGGGGTAAGGTAAAGGAACCTTGGATGACGAGAGCAGTGGAGTGTCTCGTTAAGGTAGCTTACATAAGGTGGAGGAAGCTAGGGTCAAGCTCAGCTCAGCTCTAGAGGATTACAGGCAGGTGAGTAAGGAGCTCAAAAATGGTCTGAGGAGAACCAGGAGGAAGCACGAGAAAGGCTTGGCAGAACGGATTAGGGAGAACACAAAGGCATTTTACACTTATGTGAGGAATAAGAGAATGGTCAGAAAGAGTAGGGCGGATCTGAAGAGCAGGTGTGCATGCTGGAATGGATAGAGATAGAGGAAGCTGCTGTGCTGAAAATTTTGTCAAACATTAAGATTGGCAAGTCGCCAGGCCCAGGCCAGATTTGTCCTTGGCTGCTTTGGGAAACGAGAAATGCGATTGCTTTGCTACTTGCGAAGATCTTTACATCCTCGCTGTCCACTGGAGTCGTACCTGAGGACTGGAGAGGCAAATGTAATTCCTCTCTTCAAGAAAGGAAATATGGAAATCCCCGGCAATTACATACCAGTAAGTCTCTCATTTGTCGTCTGCAAGGTGTTAGAAAGGATTCTGAGGGATAGGATTTATGACCATCTGGAAGAGCATGGCTTAATTAAACACAGTCATCACGGTTTTTGTGAGGGGCAGGTCATACCTCACAAACCTTAGAGTTCTTTGAGGATGTGACTAGAAAAGTTGATGAGGGTCGAGCTGTGGATGTCGTGTATATGGACTTCAGCAAGGCATTTGATAAGATTCCCACAGGGCTCTGTCCTTGGGCCTCTATTGTTTGTAATTTTTATTAATGACTTGGATGAGGGGCTTGAAGGATGGGTCAGCAAGTTTGCAGATGACACAAAGGTTGGAGGTGTCGTTGACAGTATAGAGGGCTGTTGTAGGCTGCAGCGGGACATTGACAGGATGCAGAGATGGGCTGAGAGGTGGCAGATGGAGTTCAACCTGGATAAATGCGAGGTGATGCATTTTGGAAGGTCGAATTTGAAAGCTGAGTACAGGATTAAGGATAGGATTCTTGGCAGTGTGGAGGAACAGAGGGATCTTGGTATGCAGGTACATAGATCCCTTAAAATGGCCAAGTGGACAGGGTTGTTAAGAAAGCATATGGTGTTTTGGCTTTCATTAACAGGGGGATTGAGTTTAAGAGTTATGAGATCTTGTTGCAGCTCTATAAAACTTTGGTTAGACCGCACTTGGAATACTGCGTCCAGTTCTGGTCACCCTATCATAGGAAAAATGAGGATGCTTTGGAGAGGGTTCAGAGGAGGTTTACCAGGATGCTGCCTGGACTGGAGGGCTTATCTTATGAAGAGAGGTTGACTGAGCTTAGACTTTTTTCATTGGAGAAAAGGAGGAGGGGTCCTAATTGAGGTATACAAGATAATGAGGCATAGTCTCTGGCTATCAACTCTATCTATTTCCCAGGGCAGAAATGGCTAACATGAAGGGTCATAGTTTTAAGCTGGTTGGAGGAAAGTATAGAGGGATGTCAGAGGCAGGTTCTTTATGTTGAGTTGTGAGAGCATGGAATGTGTTGCCAGTGGCAGTTGTGGAAGCAAGATCATTGGGGACATTTAAGAGACCACTGGACATGCATATGGTCACAGAAATTTGTGTGTGCATACATGAGGATCAATGGCCGGCACAACAACATGGGCTGAAGGGCCTGTTCTGTGCTGTTCTAAGTTCTGCAAGGGCCCATTACAGGTTTCCTCTTCTATGTTGCTGCTTAGTGATATCTTCTGCAAGTACATGGTTATCTGTGCTAATAACACTTAGCACAGTTACTCCCTATGATCATCTCACTGCCCGACATTATAAACAAAACAATTTCCTATATTGGAACAAAGAATCTAATACTATGTTTTCCATGAACCTTGAGTGCAAAAAGTTTTTTTTAAATTTGAACGCCAGTTTAGTTCTATCAAGTAATCCTCAATATTATCAGGTCAGTAAAATCTGTATTTAGAGTCCTTCTTCCAATTGCTTCTGCGTTTAACTGCATCTTTTAGTTTTAATATTGAAGGTAATGATTAGCATTTTTAAACTCACATTTATTTTAACAGCAAATAGCAGTTCCTCGAAATGATGAATGGACACGATTTGCTCGGACACTGGCAGAAATAAATGCGAACAGAGCTGATGCAGAAGATGAAATTACAGCATGAATAGCAGATTAGAGTTCAAGGCATGACTTAGTTGTAGAGTACTTCCAAATTTAATTTTATCTTTTCCAAATCAGGTTTGTAATTTTTCTATGCTTTTTCTCTGAATATAACTTGATGGCTTAGTAAACCAGCTCCTAAACCTCACCCATGGATTACTGAACCAGATGCAAGAATTTTTCACATAACTATTTGCTTTCCTAGAATAGGTTCAAAAATATCAAAGTAACAACACAGGGAATAAAATTTGCACTTGCTACTTTTGCTGATTTTCTCTCTCTTCACTAATAGTGGTAAGGGTATCAACTGTCCTAAACTGGTCCATTCTTTAAAAAAAAGACTGCTGTTGTAATTTGGACAACCTGTAATATGACATGTGGACCAAAAAAAAGGGGCAGAATAACCATAGTGGTTACAATTTCTTGCTCAAAACCTTTAAAGGGTCTAAAAAAAAAACAGGAAAACTCCCATCCCCCATTACAGAAGACCTTGAACTGACTATCACTTATTATATGTCCTTTCAATTAAGTTTGAGCGCTGAGAATTATTTCCAGAAATTACTGAATTTCACTGGCCTGGTTTTTGTTATCCTGAGTAGGGATACTGGACAAAATGCTCTAATCTCAAGTACTATTAAAATGGAGAAAAATATTGTGCTCATTAAACTAATGAACTGGTAAAAATGACTTTGTAAAGACCAAGTTGTGTACTAGTTTTAATGACAGTTTTACATAAATAATAAAACAAGTAAATATATGTGTTCTGGTTTTCATGTAGGAATTTGTGTGAAATTACCATAGTACCAAGTGGCCTATACTCCAAAGTATTTACATTTTTATTTTCAAATCTTCCATTATTGGTTTAGTTGCTTTGTTTGCAGCAGGACTGCAAAGTTCCTGTAAAAGGAAAAGTAGCCTTATTGAGGAAATAATTGTGGTTCAAGACCACAAGCGTACTCTCAACCACATTGAAAACGTTCAGGCACCATCTATTTGCTCCAAGTTATACATTTACTATTAATTTTTAATTCCCCATAAACATACTGAAATGCAAAAGATTTTATCTGCCATATATACAGTTTAATTGTAGAAATGTCACATTAGATGTATTCCTTATCACACAAACTGCTGGTGGTAGGTTAATGAATAATGCAATTTTAGTCTGTACACAATTCAGACACTGCTTCAATTTACTGAGAAACACCCAATTACAAAATGAAAGAACACCTTCAGCAAATGTGCTGAAATGTACATCATAAAAAGCAAGGTTTTGAGCTAAGGTTGATTTACCTATTAGCCTAAAATTAGATCCAGACTTCCCAGCAATTCAGACACCAAATCTAACAGCCTCATTCTCATTGAATCATAATTTTCATTGTATTGATTTCTTTAAACAGTAATATTCTGGCATGATTTAACAAAACTATAATCTGTACAATGTCTTCCACCAACCTTTAACTTAAGCTTATTGCACCACTTCTGTTTTACTCAGTCCCTATGGTGTCTGTACAGAATGTACAATATGTACAGGTATATCAAGTATAAGTTTTGTAAAGCAAAATCTAAAATAATGCAATCTTTTAAAAAATTTAAAATCAGTATTAATGTTGGATTATTATGCCAGCTAGAAAAGTGACCCAATTCCAAAAGGAAGAATCAACTCCCTTTGTATGTATTACAGCTATTGATTTTAATAGGATTTTTGGCAATGCTGAGGACATGGTTCAGCCAGAAGCTGGCATTTATTTTACATTCGTGAAAGGCATGAAAATTCTAAGGGTTGGTCATTACTTGACTGCTCCTGTCACGTTTGTAAGAATACTTTAAAAATGCATTTTTAAAGAATTCTGCTTTATACTGGGCACACTCGTTCATCTTTTCAACTTGTGTCTAATATACAGACTTTATGGAGAATCCTTCTTCAGTGACAACATTATTAAACAAAAGTCAGGGTAGGGGTTATTTCACTACAGTAGTTTTTCATGCTATAGCAGTGTTTTCATTGCAAAAACCAATTGGTGATCATTGTGGATGTGCATGAGCTCTGCCCACACCGGAGCTTGAATCTTAATGTGCAGAAGTAAAACATTAACCAACCTGCCCACATTTACAGCCAAGTTTGATATCAGTTGCATTATTATGAAACAATTTTTGAACCCAAACAAGTTAAAATAACTTTTCTGCACTTTAATGAATGAACAAAATAAAATGTGCATTAAACTTTGTAACATTAGATACTTTTTCATTAATAATAAGTTCTGTTTTGAACTTTTTTCTGGTGCTTCATAAGCAAGAGAAGAAAAGATCAAGAAAAAGCACATCAAGAATAAAACAACTTTTTAAAGTGTCCATAGCAGTCAACACAACAAATATCAACAGTATTCAAGTCTGAAATCAACGATTGAATACATTGCTTTTTGAAACAATCATGAAATTTAAGTGGTTTTAAGTATTTATTTCTAGCTGTAGGTGGAGTTTTGTTTCATCTTTTACACATGATCTCTAAAATTATACAAGGAAATTCTGTAGCAACAATTTTCTGCAATGCAAACAATTCAAACATTTAGTATTATTACAAAAATTTAATTAGGAAATACATGATTTCAATCAAATTCCAACTGACCTCCACCTACATGCAGCTTTACACCTCATTGCTTTGGGAGATCTTTTAAGATTCTGGAGAACCAGGTGACGCTTGTGGATGGATTGAGGCCACACCTGATGATCTAAATTTAGGCAGGTAGAGGCCAAATTTGTTTTCAACTCCAGCAAAAGTGGCAGCAGCTAGTTTGTATCCTCCAATGTGATGAGGCGAGACTGGAGGAAGGTCGGAGATCCTAGATTTCGGTGTGGGCTCAGAACCAACAGGTTTGCTGTTGAATAAAAGATTTTAGCAGTGACTTTGGTGAAAACTACTTGCAAGAATGAGAGAAGCACACCAACACTGTATTCATGGAATAGAAATTTGGGGAAGCAGCAAAACAAACAATAGAGTGCACTTCTCCCCCATTACACATTCTTTCAGGATGAATTTCAAACAGTGGTGATGTAGAGGTTTTGTTAAAATGCCAACTTCGAACAGGAGAATAGGAATGATCTCTCTGTCAAGCTGATTTTTAAAATTGCATCCCATCTCATGCTCTCAAACCAGGCTGTGCTGGTCTACATCTGCACTGCAAAATTACTCTTCAGTTTGCCAGATGGGAAAAGAAAAATTCAGTTAAATTGTATTAATGGGCAATTTTCAGCATTAGAAGTAATGGGAATGAATAACATAGCATTCTTTTAACTTTAACTGAAGAGAACGGGATTGAAAACTCCCAGGAACAGAACCCAACATTAAAAATTAGTTGACTTGTAGGTCAGCTGACCACTAGTATCAACAATTTTTTTGAACATGCTTAATTTGATAGTACACTGTACCAATGAAAACTCAGGTCTGAACTGTTGTGATTATGCAGCAAAGTATAAGCTATTTTAACAACTTATTTCTTTATGGAATGTGGGTGTCACTCACTTTGCAAGCATTGATTGCCATATACTCAAGTGCAAATAGAAGGAGAATTCCATATTAGGATGGATTGTGACTGAGGAGATTTGGCCGGAAACAACGTTCCTACGCATGGGTTGCTCGTCTTTCTAGGTGTTAAGAGTACGGTTGGTGAGTTACTAATTGCAACATGCTGTTTTATTGTTTGTGATGTAAATGATATAGAAGAAAATGTGAAGTGGGAGAGGAAGTTTCCAGATAAACGAAGATTGGCAGGTGGTTGACTGAGCAACAAGGTCTGAGATTACAGGAGGATATAAACAGGTTGGTCAGATCAGTGACAGGTGAAATTTAACTGAAGTGTGAGGTGATGCATATTGGAAATAGTAACAAGACAAGGGAGTACTCAATGAATGGCAGGACACCAGAGCTTAGAGGAACAGAGTGATTTGGAGTGGGAAAGGATTTAAAAAATAATACCTTAATGAAATAACTTGTACAGCAATATTTAATAATACAGTTGTGAATTTTTACCTGTGAATAATTCACAAGGATATATAACTGTTAGTTAAACAATGCATAGGACCATTTGTTCTAGGAGCTGACTCTTCTGCAGATAGCAAAGGGAAACATAAGATAAAGCCTACTGTCAAAAAAAGTTGTTTATTCATTGAACCTCTGAAGAAGCCACTAAAACATCAGTGGTACCTGTCTCTGTAATCATTTATTCCAAGTCTCTGGGCTATTGTTTTTAAATTTCCTAGTTATAGCTAAATAATAAAGACTATTTTAACACTAAGGATTTTTTTCTCAGGTAACTCCCTGCAGATAAGGGTTAGAAGATAGTTGGGCTACTATCAGACCCTGGAAATTCTTGCAACAGAGTGCTAGTCTACAGATTCCTGAAGGTGACAGGGCAGGCTAATTGGGTGGTTAAAAAGGCACTCTTGCTTTTATCAATTTTGGCATAGGTTATAAGAGCAAAGAGATTATGTTGGAGATGTCCAGGACTTTTCTCCAGCCATGGTTGGAGAATTGTGGGCACGTCTGGTCACCACACTATAGGAAGGATGTGATTGCACTAGAGAGGTGTCATAGAACATAGAACAATACAGCACAGAACAGGCCCTTCGGCCCACGATGTTGTGCCGAACATTTGTCCTAGCTTAAGCACCCATCCATGTACCTATCCAATTGCCGCTTAAAGGTCACCAAAGATTCTGACTCTACCACTCCCACAGGCAGCGCATTCCATGCCCCCACCACTCTCTGGGTAAAGAACCCACCCCTGTCATCTCCCCTATACCTTCCACCCTTCACCTTAAATTTATGTCTTTGAGAAGAAAGTGAGGTCTGCAGATGCTGGAGATCAGAGATGGAAATGTGGTGCTGGAAAAGCGCAGCAGGTCAGGCAGCATCTAGGGAACAGGAGAATCGACGTTTCGGGCATTAGCAACCCATGCGTAGGAACGTTGTTCCTGAAGGGCTAATGCCCGAAACGTCGATTCTCCTGTTCCCTAGATGCTGCCTGACCTGCTGCGCTTTTCCAGCAACACATTTCCATCTTAAATTTATGTCCCCTTGTAACACTCTTTTGCACCCGGGGAAAAAGTTTCTGACTGTCTATCTATTCCTCTGATCATCTTATAAACCTCTATCAAGTCACCCCTCATCCTTCTCCGTTCCAACGAGAAAAGGCCTAGCACTCTCAACCTATCCTCGTACGACCTATTCTCCATTCCAGGCAACATCCTGGTAAATCTTCTCTGCACCCTCTCCAAAGCTTCCACATCTTTCCTAGAGTGAGGCGACCCCAGAACTGCACACAGTACTCCAAATGTGGCCTAACCAAAGTCCTGTACAGTTGCAACATCACTTCACGACTCTTGAATTCAATCCCTCTGCGAATGAACGCTAATACACCATAGGCCTTCTTACAAGCTCTATCCACCTGAGTGGCAACTTTCAAAGACCTATGAATATAGACCCCAAGATCCCTCTGTTCCTCCACCTCACTAAGAACCCTACCGTTAACCCTGTATTCTGAGAAGATTCACCAGGATGTTGTCTAGGATAGGGCAGTTTAGCCATGAAGAGGCGCTAGGGCCATTTTATTTGAAGCAGAGAAAAGTGGGCAGGGAAACTGGGGGTGACATGGAGAGGGTAGATAGACTGCACGATTATCATTGTTCTTAATATCATTTGTTTAACAGCTGCCCCAGAACAAGGCTTCAATGGCATTACAAATAATAAAGATCCTTTACTATCTTATAACGTTTGCAAAAAAAAAACCCAATAACTTGCTTTTTTCTGTTTGATTTTCATGATCTAAAATTTACACTACTGCAATATGCATGTAATGGAGTGTGTATGCAGTGCATTGCTAAAACAGGATAGGAAGGTCAAGACAAAAGTAGTGTGTCTGGTCATTTTTGCACATCAACATGTTCAAACTGCAATATGGGTTTGGCAATGCTACATGCTGAAACATGTAAGACTGAATGACCAGCTGATCTCAACTTCGCACACACCGTCATTCCATAAGTCAGAAATAACATGAAAACTACATCCAAATTGTTGGTCATGTTGTGCCACAGGCAAAACACTTACTGCAAACATGTACTTACATTCCCCCAAAGTCAATGTTGAGCCACCTTTGCAAAAGTTCGTAACTCACCAGAGTTACACCAAACTGAGGTGAGGACCGGCAGACACGGGCTGTGGGAAAATTAAAAAGCAAGTCTCATGTTACTTGACTGATTTTTTTTATATAGATTATCCTCTACTGTTCAAGCCTTAATCATTTGAAGCATTAGCATTCCATACCTCCAGCTCCTTTCCATAAAGCTCTGGGACCTTCCTCTCTTAAGATCTTCCTAAAACAGTCAATAACACCACTATAGGTAGTCTGACCAGCACGAGCTGCTACTTGAAGTCTTGTTTTGATGACATCTGCAGGAGTTACTAAGGAAGCAGCAGGAATACCTTTAAAAAATAATTTTGAATAATCACGTTACATTGTGAATACAAAGAAAAAGTTAGCACTTATATATTTTTCATTCAAACTACAGGTAAGATGCAACTGGGAGAGAATGTTTACCAAGTCAAAATTAGAAATGTTACATCTGTTCATAAAAGGGAATTGGAATAAATCTAGCCAATCAAACTAACGTCAATGATATACAAACTGAAACACGAGATATGTCAATAAAATTAATGGCAATGCAATTGATGAAACGACACTGTCAATACAAAATTAGCAATGGACACAGACAGCACAAAGTAATGGCGAACAATTGCTTTTTTCAACTGGAAAGCACACAATGTTTGCTTATCACGTCACTTTGAAGTAAAAATTTCAGGTCCGGGAGGAAGAGACTAGATTTAACAAACTGGATATCTCTAGCAATAGGTTCACAATCACAATGGAACAAATGATATTTCTATGTTATGTCATTTCTTGATTTTCTAAGTGTACCATTCCTCTGAACATCAGTTAGGTGCTAGAAAATACATGTCTTTGATAAATGACATCACTTTTGTGACACTGAAGCTTTTACAACAGCTGGTGTAATTATTCTCCAATATCCTAGGGTCTAAAATACACAACACAGCCTCAAGTTAATGAACAGTATCAGAGAGATTGGAGAGGTAGCACCGTGGTAATATTACTCTACCAATAACCCAGGGACCAGGATTAATGGTCTAGATACACAATTTCAAATCAATGACTGTTGGAGAAATTTTAAGTTCAATTAATTAATAAAAATATGGAATTAAAAAGCCAATTTTAGTAATAACCACCATGAAATTACCAGATTGCGCAAAAAAAATGCTCACTAATATCCTTCACGGAAGGAAATCTGTTATCCTCACTCAGTCTGACCTGCATGTGACTTTAGACCAAAGCAATGTAATAAACTTCTAAGAGTCCTCTGAAATGGTCAACAAGCAACTCAGTTGTATAATTGCTGCAGAAAAGCCACAGGCAATTGACTGAGACAAGAAAATACAAAAGAACCCCTTGCCCAATCAATACGGTAGATAACAATTAAACAACTAATCAGAGACTCCTCAAACTTCAAAGATTGTGCAGCTAAGTATATTAAAGAGAGAGCTGAATTCATTTTCAAACAGAAGTGCCAACTGGATATCCATCTTGGCCTCCCGAGGTTGCCAGTTTTCAATTCACTCTATGTTATATTAAGAAGCATCACAGCGCACTGGAAACAGCAAAGGTTGACAACATCTTAACGATAGCAGTGAAGACCTGTGCCTAGAACTAGCCATGTGCTTGGTCAAGCTGTTCCAGCACAGCTACAATGCTATTATCTACCTGACTGAATGGATAATTGTTCAAGCATGTTCTGACTACAGAAAGCAGCACAAGTCAGATCTGGAAAATTACCACCCAACAGCATATTATTGGATAATGTGTCGTATGAAGGAACCCAGCAAAATTAAAATCAATGGGCATCAGGAATCACAAAAGGTCAACTCAGAAGAGCCCATAGTGTTGGAGGGAGAAATGACTCACGGGCAGAAAACAGCTAGTGGGATTAAGAGGTGCTTTTTCGGGTTTGTAACATGCAACTAATAGGATTTCACAGGGATCAGTACTGGGACCACAATTGATTACAATACTGTATATATTAATGACTTGAGGGAAGGAAATAAATATACTGTACCCAAATTTGTTAACAGCACAAAAATAGGTAGAAAGCCAGGCCATAAAAAGATATAAACAGTTTAAAGAGAAATATTGGTAGGTTAAGTAAGTAGTTAATAATTGGCAAACGGAGCATGTGAGAAAATGTGAAGCTCATTTAGGAAGGGAGAACAGAAGAACAAAATATTATTTACTTGGAGAAAAATACAGAAAGCTGCAACACAAAGGGACGTCCGGGCACTTGTGCATGAAACGCAAAAAGCAAGCACGTAGGTTCTGCAAGTAAGCAGGAGAGAAAACCAGAAATTGCTGGAAAAACTCAGGTCTGGCAGCATCTGTGGAGAGAAGGCAGAGTTAAATGTTTCAGGTCCAGTGAAACATTGGTTCAGTTTTTGTTCAGAATGAGTAGTGGCTTGGAAAATATATGCAAGAGAAGGGACTGGGGTAGGCGAGGGGTGGAGGAGAAGAGAGTTAACGATAGGTGTTAGCTCTGAAGAAGGGTAACTGGACCTAAAATGCTAACTCTGCTTTCTCTCCACGGATGCTGCAAGAACTGCTTACTTTTTCCAGCAATTTCTGATTTTCTTTGTGATTTCCAGCATCTGCAGTTCTTTGGGTTTTTTTTGTTTCAAGGTAATCAAGGCAGCTAATGGAACGTTGGCTCTAATTTCAACAGGTTTGGAATATACAAGTAGGAAGGTCTTACTGCAGCTGGAAGGGGAGATGATGGCCTCATGATATTATCACTAGACTATCAATCCTGAGACTCAGGTAATGTTCTGGGGACCTGGGTTTGAATCTTGCCATGGCAGGTGGTGGAATTTGATTTCAATAAATATCTGAACTGTTAATTGTCAGAAAACCCTATCTGGTTCACACAACAGCTGGACAATCAGGGGTGGGTAATAAATGCTGGCCTGGCCAGTGACACCCATATCCTGGGAAGGAATTTGAATAGAAAGATGCTGGTGAGAGCACATCTAGAGCACTGAGAGCAGTTTTGGTCCCCATAACTAAAAATATATTACTTTATTGGAGACAGTTCAAAGCTGGGTCACTAGGATGATCCCTGATGTGAAGGGATTATCTTATGAGCAAAGGCTAAACAGGTTGGTATTCTGCTCACTGCAGTTTACAGGAATCAGAAGTGATCTCGTTGAAACATACAAGATTCTTTAAGGGATTTGACAGGGTAAATGCTGAGAGTGTTTCCATGCCTCCCCCCACCAACGTGTCAGAAATGTGCTTAAACACCTCGGGAGCAGGTAGGATTTGAATACAGGCTTTTTGGCTCAGAGATAGGTTCTTTGGAGCACTGTTCAAAACCCAATCATCTTCAGCTGCTTCGTCAATTATCTTTCCTCTGATATAAGATCAAATGTGGGGTTGTTCATTGATGTTTGCAGTGTTTGCAATGTTCAATGCCATTTGCAACCCCTCAGACAGGAGATAGAGGAGCAGTAGACCTTTCAGCCTCCTGAGCCTGTTCTTCCTTTCGAGGTCATGACTGAAAATTGACCTCAATGCCATTTTCACATGCTATACTCATATCCCTTGTAGTTCTTAGTATCTAGAAATCAATTTTCATCTTAAACATACTCAATGGCTGTGCTTCCAAAGCCCTCTGGTTTACAGAATTCAAAAGATTGAGTGAAAAAATTCCTCCTTATTACAGTCGGAAATGGTCTACTTTCTGAGACAATGTCTCCTGGTTCTAAGCACTCTAGACGAAACAGCCTTTGTGCAGACTTTAAGAATTTTGTAAGTTTTAATTAAATCAACTATCATTATCGGAACAAGAGTAGGCCATTTAGCCCTTTGATCTTGTTCCATCATTCAATGAGATCATGGCTAATTTGTGGCCTAACTCCATATACCTACCTTTGGCCATATCCCTTGATATCTTAACAAAACGTTATCAATCGCCGATATAAAATTAACAACTGATCCAGCATCCACTGCCATTTGTGGAAGACAGTTCCAAACATCTACAATGCTGTGTGTAGGAGTACTTCCTAACATCTCACTTGAAAGATCTGGCCCTAATTCTGAGATTATATCCCAGAGGTTCAAAATCCCCAACCAGTGGAAATAGTTTATCTTTATCCACCCTGTCTTTTCCTGTCAATTCTTCTAAACTCAAAAAGAATATCAGAACAGTTTTCTCACTCTTTCCATATGTTATAACCTGATAACCTGAGGTGTTATTCTGGGGTGAGCCTCCATTGCAGTTCAATAGCATGTACATCCTTCCTTTGGCAACAAGATGAAAACCACACATAGTACTCCAGATGGAGTCTCACTGAGGTTCAATATAATTGAATCAAGACATATTTGTACTTATATTCAAATTCTTCAATGTAACTTTTGTTATTAATACTAATTTCTTTCAATTTCATGTTCTGATATTTTGCACCTCTCACCTTTTGAGGATTTCTTACATCTTTCTCATGGAGACAAAAAGTAAATTTAACTTCTCTGCCATTTCCTTATCATAAATTCTCCTGTTTCTACCTCCAATAAATTCATGTATCTAAATATTTTCCTTTACATAGTCACAGAAGCATTTACAGTCCATTTTTATGTTTTTTTGCTCATTTACATTAATGCTATATCCTCCCTTTTTACATCAGTTTTGTGGTCCACCTTTCAAGAAGTCCATGACAGCACGTAGCAAGACCTGAAAATGACATGGTACAATGACTATTGAGGTAATGACCATTTTAAACAAGAAAGAACATAAATAATTTCCCTTAATGATCAACTGCATTACCAACTTCAAATCCTCCACCATCAACATCCCGGGGATTATTCTGGACCATCTGCATAAATATTCTGGCTACAACAATCTGGGAATTGTGTGTGGAGTAACTTATGTCCTAACTGCCCAAAGCCTGCCAACTATCTACAAAGCACAAGTTAGAATGCAACTCACTACCATCTTCTCAAGAGCAATAAACACTGGTGTTGCTAATAACAGCCACATCCCATGAATGAACATTAAAAAAACATATGAACCAGGCATATATTCCTTTCATCTGGAATGAAGTTTGATCTCAATAAAACATAACATTTTTAAATGAGTTTGAAAAGGTTGATGCTGAGATAGCATGGGAAGGTGGAAATAAAGTCAATCTTATTGAATGGTACAGCACACTTGAAGGTCTAAATTCCTTAACCTTGTTCCGATTTCTGAAATTATGTTCCACTTGCATCAGTTCTAACGTTGTGCAATGCAACGTTTAAAGTGCCCAATATTTAAAATACACATACTAAACTGAAAATTACTAGTCAAAATAAAAGTGAAACCATTGCAATCAAAACAATTGTTAGCTACCAATTTCAAGTAATTAATTGCCATTCTTACCTGCAATAGCACCAGCTGCAAGAAGCTGCAACGCACCCAGCCTACCCTGCTCATCTGCAAAGGCCAGTTTAGTATGAGCATACACTGGGAAGTAGATGGCAGAGAAAGGGATATCACGGAGAAAACAAGCTTTTGCACCCTATAAGTAATTAAAAACAATTTTAAACATAAACAATGCCATTTCACAGACTGAGGTCTTTTTTTCTCCGCAGTATCACACTACCAACAACCTCAATTTTTAACACTTAAAAGACAAGCTGCTAGCTCAAAATAAACAAATGAAAACTGTAAATATCATTCAACATAAAACTTCCTATAAATCAATACAATTAAAAAGCTTCTCCACATATCTTGTGAAGATAAAACAATCTCTGTATTAGATCTTTTAGTTCCAGAATATTGATGAAAAGTGCACGATCAAACCACATTAAAAAATGTAAAAGGATAGAGCGAACCTGGCCCAAAATAGACAGCTGGATAGTAGGTTGACAAATTAGTGGTGAAAAATCTCTAAATGCAACAAGGGGTAAAGAACAAATAGACGTACTCTACTAAATCAAAAAAAAAGAGGAGAGTATCAACCAATAGATTCGGTGGATAAAATGCTTAACAAAAATTAGGTTAAAATTTAGGAAGGGGCATTATAAATGCATGATTTAATGTGGAAATGTGAAGGTTAATGACTTTTGGGAGCAAGTAAAAGCAAGGAAGGGAACTATAAACCTAATGGAAAGCACTGGAAAATACAGAGACATTCAGGTTTAGATTACTACAGTATGGAAACAGGCCCTTCAGCCCAACAAGTCCACACTGAACCTCCCAAGAGTAACTCACCCAGACTAATTCCCCTACCCTATATTTACCCCTGACTAATGTACCTAACACCATGGCCAATTCACCTGACCTGCACATCTTTGGACTGTGGGAGGAAACCGGAGCACCTGGAGGAAAGCACGCAGACACAGGGAGAATGTGCAAACTCCACACAGACAATTGCCTGAGGCAGGAAATGAATCCGGGTCCCTGGCACTCAGACAGCAATGCTAACCACTGAGCCACCGTGCCGTCGTCAAACAATAATCAGGTCTTAAAGAGGCTATCAAAAATATGGATTTTTATAAATGGGGTACAGAGTAAGGCAGACAAGAAGTTATGATTATTTATGGTAAAAAAAACTGGTTTAGGCACTCAATCATATTTCAAGGGAAAGAGAGAAAATTCAGGGAATTATAGACCACTAAGCCTAATACCTGTAGTAGGGAAATTGTTGAAGTCTATAATCAAGGATAGCATAACTGAACAACTTGAATATTTTCAGTTAATTAGAGAGAGTCATCATGAATTCATGGCGGGTAGACCATGCCTGACAAACCTCAGTGATAGGTGACGAAAGCAGTGGTCAGGAATGTCTATGGATGTTTTTTATGTGAACTTCCAGAAGGCATTTGATAAAGTCCCACATTAAGATACTATTAACTAGGGTAGAAGCCCATGGAATTGCAAATTACTGGCATGGTTAGGAAATTGGTTGAGTGGCAGGCAACAGAAAGTTATGATAATGGCAGGATCTGACCAGTGGCATCCAACAAAGATCTATATTAGGGCTTTAATTATTCACATTATTTATTAATGACTTGGATAATAGAAAAGAAAGTCATACATCCAAAATGGCTGATGATACAAAGTTAGGCAGCACTATAGACAGTAGAGATGCTAGCATAAAATTATAAAAGGGATATTGATAGTCTAGGTGAAAAGGCAAAACTTTGGCAGATGGAGTGCAATGTACATTCAGGTGCGTAGATTTTTAAGATGTCACAAACAGATGCCAAAAATAATCAAGGCAACTAATTGAATGCTGCCCTTTATATCTGGAGTATAAGGACAAAGAAGTTATGACAGATATATACAGAACCCTAGTTAGACCAACTTGAATTACTGTTAGACCAACTTGAATTACTGTGAGCAGGTCTGAGCAAAATGGCATAGGAAGAATATATTGGCCTCGGAAGGAACACAATGTAGGTTTACAAGAATAATGTCTGGATTTTAGGATTAAACTATGAAGAGAGATTAAACAAAATAGGCTTGTTTTCTCCAGAATTTAGAAGGTTAAGGGATAATTGGATAAACGTCTTCAAGATATTAACAGGAAAAAACAAAGTAGCATTTCCAATGATTGGGGAGTCTAGAACCAGATAGCTAGTAGTTATAAGGAATATGGACCAAAATCAGGAATACAGAGTTCAGCCACAGATCAGCCATGATCTCAATGAGTGGTGGAACAGGCTTGAGGGCTTGAACAGCCGACTCCTCTTCTTATGTATGCAGCTTTGGGTAAACCTTGGCAAGTATAATAAAAATTCACAATAATTATACCAGGCTTAGGAAACTACAGCTAAAAGGACAGAGTGGGATTAGTTCTATTCAAGCAGAGACAACTCAGGAGATTCAATAGAAAAATATGTGAAGAATTTTGACAGCATACAGAGAGAAAAAAATGTACTTCTTCCAGTTCAGAATCAGTAATGAAGTGGACATCAATGACAAGTAATCACTGAATGAATAGAAGAGTCCAAATAAACTTGTTATACAGGAACATTGGAAAATTGAATGCTTTACCACAGGGAGTTCTGAGGCAAACCTCACTGTCTTTTTGAAGAAGACTGCATTAATATTTTAAAAACAAGGAGTAGGTTGGACAGGGGCATTTGTTTTGGATTGCTCTAACCAAGTGTTGGCACAGATGTAATTGGTTAAACACACAGCAATGAAGGAAGACTATTAATTGGTGATTTTTTTTGTAATAGAGAAAGTCACAGGAACAAAGATTTTTTAGATTAAGAAAGATTTTGAAAGGATAGTTTTATCCAGCAATTGATGAATTAGTAAGCAGGAGATGCATGATTACATTAAAAAAAAGCTAAAATATTTTTCATACTAAAGCCATTAGACTGTTTTCTCATAAGTGGTTATTGAAACAAAGATGAGAATATCATTTGAAAAAGAAATAAACATCTGAAGAAAAAGCATATGAAAGGTCTGTGAGAAAGATGAAGTAGGAAATTATATTAAAAATCACACGACACCAGGTTATAGTCCAACAGGTTTAACTGGAAGCACTAGCTTTCGGAGCACTGCTCCTTCATCAGATGGTGCTCCAAAAGCTAGTGCTTCCAATTAACCTGTTGGACTATAACTTGGTGTTGTGTGATTTTTAACTTTGTACAGCCCAGTACAACACCGGTATCTCCAAAACAAAATTATATTAAAGTAAGTAGCTGCTGCTAAAACTCTAGCATTAACTTGAATGACCTTCTGAAATATAATTCAAGAAGTACTCTCACTTGTGACTCAAAGTACTCTTTCTGCCCTAGTTCCAACAGGGTTTCTTTTCCTCTGTATTCTTTCATCAAGGTCTGAGTCTCTGTTATTGCTATCCTTCTCGCCTCCTTTTATTCCAAATACTACATTGCTGCTGAAGTCAATCTGAGAGTTAGTTCCCTGCAAACAGAAGCCAGCACAAGTAATTACTTGCTCTGGTCTTCTGCTTTAAATTTACCCCTTCCAATCTGCAATTTAATTTCTCTTTTCTTCCAAATTCTACTATTGCAATACTTTCTTTGCTTCTAATGCGGCTGGGAAAACTGTGGCAGGGAGAGAAAGAGACACACAAAATAAAAAGCAGGACTACAGGGAAAAAGCAGATGAGAGAGACTAGCTGAGCAGCTCCCACAGAAAGCTGAAATGGCCATGACAGACCAAGTGGAATCCTCCTCTTGGTTAAAACTCTGGGACAATTCTGAAAGTGACAACGGTTCTAATTCATTTTAATTACACTTCAGACAGGGAGTTACTAACATGGCAGAATATGATGAATCTGAACATCAACTAAAATACAGCAAAAAAAATTTGCACTCCTGTGGCATAGTGGTAATGCTTCCACCTCTGGACAGAACATCCACATTAACTTCCCATCTACACCAATTTTGTAGAAACAGGTTAAATAAAATAATTAAAAAATAGATTTCTTCATACAAGATACAATTTTAATTTCCATTAGTGATTTACGACACATCACACACACAACAGGGTGGAAAAGTCTAACCCTGCCTGCTATCATTGCAGTCCTAACTACACCTCTCAACCAAACGCTGACTTTCAAAACAATAATGATCACTTTTAACTTCCCTTGTCCTTTAATAGCTCCATCAGAAAGACTGACATGGCCAAAAAAGTTTGTGTGTCTAAAGTCGAAGGAGTTCATGCTCATTTTTGATAATGCATTAATCAGAGCAGACAGTAAATCATTATAATTGCTTTGTTAAACTTATTTCTTCTATTTTAGAAGTTTTTGTTGAAGTGTTAGCAGTTACAACAGCTTGTTCCACTTCTGATGAGTGATTAAACATTGTACTGAGACTCAGATTTTTCCCATTATATAATGGCTGGTATATAATATTTATATCCAACATTTGCAGCGTGATTTTTTAAAATTTGGATAAGGTAAGAACATTCCTCATCAAAGGGTTTTAATGATCAAGATCACTCAAGAGTCATACAGCAGGAAACAAACCCTTTGGTTCAATCAGTCCATGCAGATCATAATTCCAAACTAAACTAGACCCACCTGCCTCACTTGACCCACATCTTTCCAAACATCTTATTCATGTACTTATCAAAATATCTTTTACACGTTGTAACTGTACCTGCGTGAACCACTTTCTCTCAAAGTACATTCCACACATGAACCACTAAAAAAAAAGCCCCTTATGTCATTTTAAATCTTTCACCTCTCACCTTAAAAATGGCTCCTTGTCTTGAAGTCTCCCAAACTAAGGAAAAGATACCTGCCATTCACCTTATCTACACCCCTCATCATTTTATAAACCTCTATAATGTCACCTCTCAACTTCTTATGCTCTAGAGAAAAAACGTCTCAGTCTATCCAGCCTCTCGTTATAATCCAAACCCTCCATTCCTGGCACATTCCGAGTAAATCTCTTCTGAGCTCTCTCCAACTTAATAATATCTTTTCTGTAACAAAGAGACAAAATTGCTCTCAGTACTCCAGAAGAGGCCTCATTAATGTCCGATACAATCTCAACTTGATGTCTCAACTCCTATACTCAAAGGTCTGAGCAATGAAGACAAGGATGCTAAACACTTTAACTAGCCTGTCTACTTGTGATGCAAATTGCAAAGAATTAAATACATGAACCCCCAAGTTCTCTCTATTCTACAACACAACCCAAGTCCTACTTTTAGGGTAGTTCTTGCTTTGATTGCTTTACAAAATGCGATACCTCACATTTATCCAAATTAAACTTGATCTACCACTCCTCAGCAAAGTGACCCAATTGATCAAGATCTCTTTGTAATCTTAGATAACCTCCTTCACTGTCTACTATACCAATCTTGGTGTCATCTGCACATTTACTAACCATGCTTTGTATATTCTCATCCAAATCATTTATATAAATGACAAACAAAAGTGGATCCAGCACCGACCCCTGTGTGAGACTGCTGGTCACAGGCATCCTGTCTGGAAAACCACCCTCCAGTGTCACACTCTGTCGCCTGCCGTTAAGTCAATGTTCTATACAATTTGCAAACTCACCATGAATCCCATAGGATCTAGCTTTACCAAAAAGTCTACTACGCGCAACCTTGTAAAAGGCTTTACTAAAGTCCACGTAAACAATGTATACTGTTCTGCCCCTCACAAAACCATGCTGACTATCGCCAATCATTCCTTGCCTCTTCAAATGCATACAAATCTTATCTTTCAGGATCACTTCCAACAATGCACCAACCACTGAAGTCAGACTCCGAGGTCTATAGTTCCCAGGCTTCTCCTTAGATCCCTTCTTAAACAAACATTAGGCAGTCATTCAGTACCTCACCCATATTTATCGATGATACAAATAATTGTGCAGATGGCCCCCCAATTTCTTCCCTAACTTCCCACCAAATCCTGGGATACATTAAATCAGATGCCCGGAGGTTTATCCATTTTATTTTTTCTAAGACCTCCAGCACTTCCTCTTCTGTAATATAAACTGTTTTCAAAACATTCATTGTACTGAACTCTCTAGCCTCCATTTCTTTCTCCACAGTAAAAGCGGACGCAAAATATTCATTCAATATCTTTCCCATCTCCTGAGAATCAGCACAAAACGATCTCTTTGATCTTCAAGGGGCCCTATTCTCGCTCTATTTGCTCTCTTGCTCTTAATGTACTTGTAGAATGTCTTTGGATTATCTTTAACCTTATTTGCCAAGGCGCTCTCTATTCTCTCTTTGCCTTCTTGATCCCCTCTTAAGAATGCCCCTACACTATTTATACTGCTCAAGAGATTCATTTGAATCTAGTTGTTTATATCGAATATATATTTTTTTTAGTTTTGACTAGAACCTCAATATCTTTATTCACTCATTGTTCTCCAATCCTACAAGCCTTACTTTTCACTCAAACAGGAACAGAATGATTCTGAACTCTCATTTTCACACTTATGAAAGTTATCACATTTGCTTGAAATGGTATAGGATTACTTTGCTTTTGTGAAATAACAGAATCGTGCAAGGTGCTTTATTTTAATTAAAAGGTCAAATATTGTAAATTGACACAAAAATTTAAACACATCCATCTAAAACAGACAATGTATCTTGCTTTTATATAATCTCGTAATCTCGTAATTTGCTCATGCAAATTCAGAAACTATGAATATAAAGAAAAATGTTTATATAACACAATATATTAATTAGAATATTAACTTTGCTGTAATATTGCACATAATTAGATTTTTATGTGAGGTATGTAGCAAGTAAAAATGATGATCAAGATTCAGGGACAATTCAAATAATAAAAACCTAACTGTATTCAGTGTTTTGGATAAAGGCAGGAAAATGGCAAGAAGTCATAATAATCATTCAGCTGGTGCAGATAAGACGGCCAAATACCCACTTTCTGCACCATAACAATTCTATGGTCCTGTCAAGAATTGGGGGAAGAAAAGGACACAGGAAGAAGTGTATAAATGAACAAGATTGTAGATGGTTACAAAAAAGATAAATTAATTTATCAGGAAAGGCTCTGATTGAAGTACACAATGGAAGGAATTCAAGCAGCTGTACTGACAATGAAAATAAGTGAACAAGAACAATTCTGTAAAATAAATAAACTGGATCAACTCAAAGTGAAACAAATCAGTAACAAAATAAAAGAATATCAACTGAATGGTAACTCGTTAAAAAAAAACACAGATGGATTTTGAGACCGTGAATTAAACATGTAAATATTTTAACTGGTTCCTGTGCAATCTGATCTGAATGTGATGATACCAACATATCATTCCATTCCTTCATTTATACTTTAAACACAACCATATACCTTAAAAAAAAAGCCTGTATTCAAACTGTGTAAAAATTCAACATAACAACAATTTATTTTTGTAATAGGCTCCTTACAGGAATAAAGCTTTAAGCTGTCATGCCTAGGCTAACACGGTTACCTACCTTATATAAACCCAAAAACCCAAGGTCACGCATTACAGAAAGTGCACTGACTCTAGGACCTGTGGTAATTTCTCCTGCAACTTGGAGTCGAATTTTCACTATTTCCAGAGGATTTGTAAAGATTACTTGAGAACCTCCAGCCTGACAAAAATAAAAATCATGTTAAAATTCCTGATACAAGGTTCTATACAAAGTTTGACACACCCCAATTTTCCTATTCTGTATGGACTCCCAATCACATACCCATGGCTTTTTACTCCGACTTTTAATGACATTCCCCAAATAAAATATCCAGCAACACAAATCCAAGTACCAGAGGAGCAGACATAATCATTAATTTTTCCAGTAAGTATTCTCCATAAAGTAGGACACGGAGTATCAGAAGAAAACTTGGGAAACCAGTTTTCCAAAGTATATACATCATATCAAATACATAGAATAAATACACACAAACATATAATCTAATTACCAAAGAGAAGAAAACTTCCAGAAGGTTCAGCAAAGGAATTGCGTTCATTTTACGTCAAAGCTCATCACAGACACCATTGTGTTAAGGAAATGTTTTAGTCTAGTCAGAAAGAATCCATTCCAACTGATGCTGAGCAGATTGTACATGGCAGTAATAAATACTGCAAATACTATACATCTGAAAGGTAGAAGTTTCTTTACTGGTAGCATCTATTTAGGTTTTCTTCTTATTCATATATGGGTTGTGGTTGCCACCAGCTGTGTAAGAATTTATTGTTCACCCCTAGACGTGGTGGTAGTGAGCTCCCTTTACAGGAGACCCACTCAGGAAGATAGATCTAGAATTCTGAGCCAGTAAAGATAGAATGGAGATATATTCCAAATGAGAACGCCTTGTAATTTGGAGGGGAACTTCTAAGTTGTAGTGACCTTGTGCATCTGCTGAACCCTATCCTTCTAGGCTGTACAGGACAGGGATTGGGAAGGTGCTGTCAAAGGACCCTGGTGAGTTACCATAGTATATCTTATAAATGGTACACTGCTGCTACTGTGCATCAATGGAGAGGGGGATAAATGAAGATCGTGCTTGGAGTGTCAGTCAAGTGGGCTGCTTTGTACTGGATGGTGTCAAGCTTCCTCAGTGGGAAAGCCATGGAGCAAAAGTTAAGATTCTCCTGTTGCAGATGGTAAGTGCCTGGCATTTGTGTGGTACAAATGTTATTCTTATCAGCCTAAGCTTGGATGTTATCCAGGTTTTGTCGCATATTGGCACAAATAGCTTCAGTGTCTGAGATCATAAGATGAAGGACAGAAAGGCTTTTCAACCAGAGTCTGCTCCACCAATGAGATCAGACTGATCTGATAATGCTCAATTTCACTTTCTTGCCTTTTCCCCATAACCCTGGATTTACTCATTGATAAAGTCTGTCCATCTCTGCCTTCAATATTCTTAAACAGCCAGTCTCTACTGCCCTCTGCGGCAAAGAGATTCACAGATTTGATATCCTCAGAAAAGAAATTTCTCACGTCAGTCTTACATGGGTAACCCCTTGCTCTGAGATTATGCCCTCGGGTCCTCAATTTTCACACAAGGGGGAATCAATCTATCAGCATCTACCCTATCAAATTACCTAAGAATCTTATTTTATTCAATATTGTAGCCTCTCATTTCTAAACTCAAAGTGTATAGGCTTAACCTACTCAGCCTCCCCTTATAAGGCAGTGCCAGAACGCCTCCATCGTCAATATACCTTCATCTGAATAAAGTACTAAAACTATTCAGTTCAAAGAATCATAGAATCCCTATAGGGCCATAGAAACAGGCCCTTCAGCCCAAAAAGTCCACACCAACCCTCCGAACAGCAACCCACCTAGATCCATTCCGCTACCCCATTACGCTACATTCGCCCCTGACAAATGCACCTAACCTACACATCACTGAGCACTATGGAGCAATTTAGCATGGCCAATTCATCTAACCTGCACATCTTCCAAATATGGGAGGAAACCGGAGCACCCGGAGGAAAACCACGCAGCCACGGGGAGAATATGCAAACTCCACACAGACAGACGCTCAAGGCTGGAATCGAACCCGGGTCCCTGGAGTTGAGAGGCAGCAGTACTAACCACTGAGCCACCATGCCGCCCTTGTTTAGGTGTGGTCTAATTCGTGCCTTCTATTGTTTCGTAACAACTCCCTATTTTTATACTTCATTCCCTTTGAAATAAAGGCCAATATGCAAATTGCCTTCCCTATTAACTGAACTCATACACTAGCTTTTTTAAATTTATGCAGAAAGGTTCCCAAATCCCGGTGCTGTAGCTTTCTGCAATCTTACTTTAAATATTATTCAACTCCTCTATCCTTCCGGCCAAAATCAATAACGTCTCATTTTCCCACATTATATTTCAGTTGCCAAGTCTTTGCCCTTCTGCTTAACATGTCTATATCCCTGTGCAAACTATTATCCTCATCACTTGCCTTCCTATCCAGTTTTGTGTAACCCACAAACTTGGTGACAGTACATTAAATTTCTTCAGCAAAGTTATTGATACATATTGTAGATAATCACTGATCCCTGCAACACTCTACTTGTGACAAGTAGTCATCTTGAAAATGCACCCCTTACCCCAACTGTCTTATCTTGTGTTGGCTAGTCAGTCTCCAACATCATGGGCTCTTATCCTAAGAAGTAGCCTAACGTGATATCTCTTATCAAATGCCTTCTGAAAATCCAAATATGTTACATCCACTGCTTTCCCTTTATCTACTGTGTTTGCTAGCTTATCAAAGAATTCCATTAAATTTGTCAGGCACAATTTCCTCTTTGTGAAGCTTTGTTGATTCTGCTTGTACATATTATGTCATTCTAAATGCACTCTTATTCTATCCTTTATAATAGACTCTAACATTTTTGCAATAACCGATTCTAAGCTAACTGGCCTGTGGTTGTCCTTTTATTTTATCTCCTTCCCTTTTCAATAAAGGGACTGACATTGTCAGCTTTGCGGTTGTCTGTGACTTTTCTAGAATCTAAGGAACTATCAGTATATCAACCACGTCTGTGGCTATTTCTTTTAATATCCTATGATGTAACCCTGACAGCTCATCAAGTCATCTTCTACTTTTGTATTCAACTACATGTGATAATAAAATCTAAATGTAACTACTATTTCCAGATTTTTACTGATTTCAAATTTCACTATCTGCTATGATAAGGTTTGAACCCATGTCCCAGAACATCAGCCAGGAACTCTGGATTACTAGTCCGTTTTACCACTATACCACAACTTCCCAGATGTATTAGTTATCTAATAGGAAAAGAAAAAAGGAAAATATTGTATCCATGTAGTGCCTTTTGTGACTTCAGGACATGCCAATGTGTTTCGCTTTTTTGGTTACTTAAGAGTAGTCACTTCATGTAGGAAACCTAACAGATAACTTGCGCTTGGAAGGTTCCACCAATACAAATGTTTTAATAACGTTAATTGAAATGTAAGTATTTGACACAGAACTGAGCAATTTTTTTTTATATATCCACCTGGAAAGACAGGTTTTACTCCTCATTCAAAAGACTAAGTCTGTGACAGTTGCTCACTCCATCAGTACTTTAAAAGGATTGGGCCATTCAGCCCTTCAAATCTAGGCTGGCATTCTAGGTAATGGCTAATCATTGACTTCAATGCCATATCTCGGTTTTCCTCAGATCCTTTATGTCATAACCAGAAAACGGTCAATTTGTGTCAAACTTACTTACTTAATGACTAAGCTTTTGTAGCACTTAAGGGTAGAGAATTTCAAAGCTGCACTGCTCTGAGTAAAGATTTCCTTCCCAAAAGTCCAAAATGGCTTGCTGTTATTCTGGGACCATGAGCCTTCACCCCAGATCCAACAGCCAAAGGAAGCACCAGATTCATACAGCACTGCATTTACTATCCATCTCAATTAGAATTTCATAGAAATTATAAAATTCCATGAGTTCTTCTAAACTCCAGAGAATACATGCTGTCTCTTCATCTCTTCTCAGAGAACAATTTTACTCCCCCAGAAAGCAAACTGGTGAACCTCTGCTGCAATCCCTCAATGGGTTGTTAGGCAAGTGTAGCAGAACAACACACAATAATCCAGGTACAATCTTACCACTGTTCTAAGCAATTGAAACAAGCCTTCTTTGCTGCTGTGTTCAAGTCACCTGTTATACAGACCAACATGCTGTCTACCTTTGTAATTGCTTACTGCACCCGAATGTTAGTGTTCAGTAACTTATTGACAATGGTACACAGGTTCCTTTGGACATCAACACTTTCTAATCTTGCACCACTTAAGAAAAGCCATGGGAGGAATGCCACTCTTAGTCAAATTAGATTCCAACTGCCATGTTATTGTTTCCTCACTCAGCCAGTCTAAATGCCCTTGAAGCCTTTTTTGCATCCCCTTTACAACACTCAGTCTAAGTTTTGTATCATCAGCAAGTTTGGAAATCTTAAAACTGATCTCAATATCCAAATAAGTTAAACAGATAATGAACAACTAGTGCCAAATCCTAAACAACCCATTGGTTCCGACCCTCTACTTTCTGCCTGTTAAACAATCCTCAATCCACGTGAGTACTGCCAATTCCATATACTTTCGTTATTCTTTTTTTAAAAAATCAACCTAAACACAGGCCTTCTCTACCAAAGAATGAAACACTACCAGTGCACCTTAACTTCTGTGGGATTTCATATAAATCTTTTGAAATTCAAATATACCCCATACACTGGTACCCCTGTCATTAATTCTGCCAGTAAGTCTCTTCATATATTTATCAAGTCCACATATAATCAAGGCTTTGAAGTGGTACTTTATAAATTCCAGTTTTCAGAATAAACCCAGCCTGATTCCAGGTTAAAACTCTGAGACAGATTTTGAACAAGGCCTCACACCTACAAATTCAGTGTCTGACCTGAAGTGTCACATTTTGTATATTCCTATCACTCTGCCCGATTGTCATGACAGCCCAGCACTGATACTGACTTTATAAACACTTTCCATACCGTCTGACACTCTTAGTCACCCATGTATTATGTGACTTATTATGTGACCAGTTGTATGATCTTTTGATCTCTCTGCCTATAAACTCTGGGTCAGTGTGCAACGCTCTCTCATTGCACTTGATGAAAGCTTGTGCGATTTCAAATAAACCTGTTGGATGATAACCTGGTGTCATGTGACTTCTGACTTTGCCTCTAAGCTTTTATTTTCCACCTTATGATCTGTAAATCCATGCTTACTATGATCTGCCTGTACTGCTCGTAAACAAAGCTCTTCACTGTACTTGGGTACATGTGACAATAAATCAAATCAAATCAGGTAGCAAGCATTTCAGAAATGCATTAGCAAGTCAAATGCTGACATCAAGTCAAAGAATACACTACATTACCATATTAGTCATGTAATGAACAAAGTGTAGCTAGTTGAGTTTAATAGATAGCAAGTACAACAAAACAAGAATTATGTGTTTTCTTTTGAATCAAGTTGCAATAAAGGGGGTTATAGCATGTAAGTTGGGAAAGACTAAATCAAACCTATTTAGCCTTCTGTTAAACATTTTTAAGGATCCGTATGTGGCTGGCTAAAAGCCATCATTTATTGCTCACCCTTAATTCACCGTAGGTGGTCAACTGCAATCTTGAACAGTTCACGTGATGTAGGAATATCCAAAATGTTATTAGAAAGAAAGTTCCAGAATTGTGGTAGATAGTTCTGCAAGGAAGGTGTGGGGCTTGGAAGGGAACTTGTAGGTAGTGGTACGCTCACAAATCCACCGTATTTGTCTCTCCAAATAGTACAGATCATAGGTGCTACTGAAGGAGCTTAGATGGATTTTCAGTACTTCTTGTAGATTTTATACACACTACTGCCACCGTGCATTGGTAGAGGAGGGACTAAATAGGGAACATAATGGATAGGATGCCAGTTAATTGGCTTGTTTCATTTTAGATGGTGTTAAGCATCTTGAATATAGTTGGAGCTGCACTTAACCAGTAGTGTGTTCCAATATATTCAGGTGATGTGTTCCTCTCTGCGGAATTCCTAGCTTCTGACCTGCTGCTGTAACCCCAGAATTTAATGGGATGATCCAGTACAATTTTAAACACAGGGTATTACTGGTAAATTCAGTAAAAGGTATTGCTACTGATTGCCATTGGCAAATTATCAGATTCTCTCTTCTTAGTCATTGCCTGACTCATTTTATGTTGTGAATATTGCTTGCAAGTTATCAGGCTAAACATGAATATTGTTCAGGTCTTGCAGCATATGGACAGTTTTAGTATCTGATGAGATGGAAACAATGCTCAACATTGTATAATCATCAGCAAACATCCTCACTTCTGATTTTATGATGGAATGAGCCCCATTGATGTAACAGCTGAAAATAGATGAAGCCAGAACACTATCTGGAGGAACTACTGCAGTAATGTTCCAGGACTTGAAAGTGGAGTTGTAGGTAAATAGGATAGTGAAGGCGGTGTTTGGTATGCTTTCCTTTATTGGTCAAAATATTGAGTACAGGAGTTGGGAGGTCATGTTGCGGCTGTACAGGATATTTTTTATGCCACTGTTGGAATATTACATGCAATTCTGATCTCCTTTCTATCGGAAAGATGTTGTGAAACTTGAAAGGGTTCAAAAAAGATTTACAAGGGTGTTGCCAGGGTTGGAGGATTTGAGGTAGAGGCTGAATGGGCTATGGCTGTTTTCCCTGGAGCGTCGGAGGCTGAGGGGTGACCTTATAGAGGTTTATAAAATTATGAGGGGCATGGATAGGATAAATAGACACAGTCTTTTCCCTGGGGTTGGAGAGGCCAGAACTAGAGGGCATAGGTTTAGGATGAGAGGGGAAAGATATGAACAAGACCTAAGGGGCAACTTTTTCACGCAGAGGGTCGTACATGAATGGAATAAGCTGCCAGAGGAAATGGTGGAGGCTGGTACAATTGTAACATTTAAAAGGCATTTGGATGAGTATATGAATAGGAAGGATTTGGAGGGATATGGGCTGGGTGCTGGCAGGTAGGACTAGATTGGGTTGGGATATCTGGTCGACATGGACAAGTTGGACTGAAGGATCTATTTCCGTGCTGTACATCTCTATGACTGAAGATTAGCATTTAAAACCACTGATATTTTTTGCTATGTACAGTGGAATATTTTTCTAGTGTGATGACATACACAATCAAATGCTGCCTTGATTTAAAGGGCAGTCAAACTAACTTCCCCTCAAAAGTTCAGCTCGTTTAATCATGTCTGAACCAAGGCTGTAATGAGTTCAGAAGCTGAGTAGTCCTGTGGAACATGTCATCAAGTTATTGCTGAGCAAGGACCACTTGATGACACTTAAAATGACATTTAAAATTCATCCTCATGCATTAAGCGAGGTGTACAATTAGAACATTGAGATAAACGTATGCAGAAAGAAAGCTGACAGTGGAATTCAGAGGATTTTTAAAAAAAAATGTTCATGGGATGTGATCAGCACTGGCAAAGCCGTTATTTACAGACAACTCCTAATTGTACTTCAGAAGGTGATGGGAAACTACCTTCTTGAATCACTGCAGTACTTGGGGGTGGTAGGTACAACCACACTGCTGTTCGAAAGGGAGTTCCAGGACTTTGACCCAATGACACTGAAAGAGCACTGATACAGCTCTAAGTCAGGATGGTGCGTGACTTGGAGGTAACTTGCAGGCTTTGATACAGTTATACTAAAAGCCATAACAATAGCAAGACAATTACCACTGGCTCTCAAATTAGGACCAATAATGTTGAATGTTCCAGTTTGCAATCTTGCAGATGGCCACAGGAGGTATTTGCCGTTGGTCTGTTTGTCTGACTAGCACCTGACCAACAAGTACAGAACTGTGAATTTTCCTGTGGGATTTAACTTTGCCAGGAACAAAAAAATGTTCTATTATCCAATCTCAGTTTTGGAATAGCTATTCAGTTTCTATCCCCTGCATAGACTAGAACAGAAATATTTTTGAGGAAAAACATGCTTCAAGTGGTATTTGTAGTCCCCAGGTTGACATGCATCATCCTTTGCCCCAGTAACCCCCTCCCCCATCTTTTGCAATGTTTCTGGTAACACAATGAACTACAGACTTGTCCAAAATATTTGGAATAAGATGAAATATTTTTAGTTAGAGCTCTAATAGAGGTTGCAAACTTTTCTCATTAAAAACACGAGCTATCTGCTTACCAAAATAGAAGAAAACAAATATCAGGCTATTGCCCAGGCAGCAGAAGAGGAAGATTAGCTGACGGTTCAGGATACACATTCCTTTTAAAGGATAGTATTTCCAAGTCACAGAAATAAATAAGCAAGGAAGAATGTTAGATTTGTACATATGGGTGAAACTTTCGATTATGTCAGGATCAATCAAGTTGAATTAATTCATTGAATGAAATCTGTACAGGCTATGATGAATTCTATGTAAAGCTCATTGAAAACTGCAAAAAAATGGCAAAATTTTAACATTCAGGGGTATAGAGAATTCTAATGATTGCTACATTCGATTGTTCCAAAATTAATTACAATTAACTCAATCAAAATAGGGACAGGGCTAATTCCAAGTTTTCAATAGGTCAGACAGAATAGCTTGGGATCACTCAGGTGCAGTTTTGGGGTCAAAACAAGTCGGAGAAGGATAGACAGACAGAACCGCCAAATTTAAGGCAGAGTTGTCATTAACTGCGCTGCTAAAAGACAGCTGAAACTCTCAGATTTTGTGTAGTGAGTAATCAAGGAATACATCAGTTGAGCAACTCTGGGTAATAAAGGCTTGGGAAACCCTAGAGCTGTGAACCGCTCAAAAGGAGCACTATTATTTAGCTCAACAAAGAGGGTGAAAGATCCGTAAGCAGTATGTAACTGAGCAAGATTGGAGCTATCGATGAAAGAATGGATCTCCTTTTGAATAAGTACTGGATTGCCATTCTCAAGAGTCCAGAGTGTGGACCCAGGAAAGGAAGGTCATCAATCAGAATGAGAACAGTCGTTGAGGCAGTCCACGATGGAACAGTTTAAGAGGGAGTTTCACAGCCAAATTAGCGGAGGTGAGGAACTGATGAAATTTAATGAGGTCTGCAACCGTGACATTAATGTCTGTGGGAAATTATTGCAAAATCTGTATAATCTGTCATAATTGCATTTGCAAATTGTTGCGAGCTGTGACATATTTGATCAAAGTACATTACTCATGTTTAGCACATTAGTTATGGGTTTTAGAATTAACTTTCACATGTATTATATATTGTACTTCTATTCAAACTTGTATATTGCATATTTCTTGTTTATTCAGAACTATGGAATATTGCGGCTTTATTCTCTGGATCTCACCTTGTGTCTATTTTTAAAATAAATGTTAGTTGCCCCTAACCAAAATAATAACAATTTTGTGATCCTATTGGGATCATAACGCAAGGTAGCAGTCTGGTTTGGGATCATAAAACCATAGCTCCAATTTCTCCCAAGTTTGCTCACAAGCTTAAAAGCATCTGGATGGGGATATGAATAGGAAGGGTTAGAGGGATATGGGCCAAGTGCTGGCAAATAGGACTAGATTAGGTTAGGATATCTGATCGACATGGGAGAGTTGGACCAAAGGATTGTTTCTGTGTTGTATATCTTTATGACTCTAATTGTTTAGTCCTCACCCGCCATATCACAGAGCTATTGTTTTACTTCGCTGAGGTATAAACTTAGAATGACAATGTCAAAATATTTTTGTATCCTTCTATCTTAGCCAGCTTTTACATAGCAATATATTGAGGGCTTTTTAAAAATACCTTTAGCCTGAGTCATCACTATCTATTCGAGTTGTAACCCACTTTTAAAAAATGAACTAAAATAAGTAAGGTACAAATTTGCCAACTGAGGCAAAGAATTTCACAACAAAGTCCAAAGATTAGAACATTCAAACTTTCATGATACATGAAGATTTTGATTTGATTTATAAATGTCATGTGTACTGAAAGTGTAAGCAATACTTACACAACCACCAGCGAGGATTTCTCCAATAAAAGGAATTGAGCCATCTCTTCGAGTGAACTTGTCTCGTACAAAATCATTTACCTGTTAAAGAGAAAATGCACAAGACTTAAAATATCACTGATATCACATGCAAGACAATATATTTTTGGTTATATGCATTCCTTTTCCTTCCCAATTTTCTAAAATTATTATAGGTGGATGGATGTACAGGCAAGTTATTTGGGCAGACTGTGCTGAAACCAGTTCACAGGAAGTGCCAAGAATGGCCAAAAATAAATCTCCCACAGACTTCCCTTGTTCCAAATAGTGAAGTATCTCATATTTACTTCTCCACCTCTGTCAAGGGAAAAAGCATTTATTATTTTTATTGACCAACAGCAACCATTAATTCAAAAGGCAGAGAACCTTATTTATATATAATTTAAATCACAATCTGCAACTCTCAGGTTGTTCCCATTTCCCTGTTTATTTTCACAGACTAATTGTATGAGTGCTCTCCTTTCCAAATTGCACAAAAATCTGAAAGCTGCAAAGATACAACTATTTAAATGAATTGAATTTATTAATTGTCTTTCATGTCTAAAAGGTAAAGTTGCCACAGTGACACTGGACCATCGGACTGCTCTCTCATGAGACAGCAACAACTGGCAGTGGTTTAACCTGAGGGTCACCATGCCTCAAGCAAGGAAGAGCTTGAGAAGAGCAATCATTCATAGTAACCTTAAACAGTGTGGGAATTGAATCCATGCTGTTAGCAGCACTCTGCATTGCAAACAATATGTCCAGCCAAATGAACTTACCAACGTGCCCCTTTTCATGATTATAGGATGTCTAAGAACACTTTGCAGTCAATGCTTAAACTGTAATTGCAATATTGTGTTATAAAGCTGAAGTTGATCCCCCTCTGAGAACCCAAAGAGGAGGGCCTCACCCTATAATCTGTGAAAAAGAGTGTGATAAGTGATGTAACCTGCTCTTTAGCAAATTCTAGTGGTTAAATAAAATAAATTCCAGACACTCACTTTAAAATCAACAAGTAACGATTTAATTATTCACCTCTAACAGTGAGCAAATTAACTATTAATAAACTGAATAAATCACTTCTAACGACGAACTATTCCTGAATAAAACAATATTTTAATGGTATGATGCTCCAATAAATACAAATCCCACTCTTATATAAAAGAAATAGAATTAAGCCTCTCGAAATTACAGCCAGGTTGTGTGTCTTCCAGAAGTTCTGTGTCTTCTCCGTCAATTTGTCTGTCAGGGATGTCTTCACCATCATTGGTAGCATTGTTATTGAGATGGTGCTTTCTCAAAGACATTGATAAGGCCGTGAGAGCCAGCAATTCCCTTTTGAGAGCTCAGGGATGTTAGCTCTGGTGGATGGCAGCTTGCTCTCGGATCTTTATTCAACTGCCCCCTTCTTTTATACCCTTGATGACATATCAATATTTCATATAATAAGATTGGTGCTCTGTTGTCAAAATGATCAGATTTAAATTGAATAGGTTTTTGGCTTCTAAGTGTCTGGTTCAAATTGACTGGCTAAATTCAAAAGCCTGCTGTCTTGATAAAAACTGCAGCTTGGCCTGCTAACTGTACAGCCTTTAGATACAAATGCTTTAGTTCAGGCTCTGTGTACTAGCAAACTTTCAAGCTGCTACTGACAGACATCCATTTTAAATATCTAAGCACAGAAAAAGCATCATCTTTTAAAAAGGGACCACACAATGCTTTCCATATTTTACAATTTTATAAACATTAAATTCTAACTTCCTGCCTCCCTTGAAATGTAGCAAGTGCAGTAGTTAAGATGAGCAGGGCAAGCTCCCCCAAACAAGATTTGGAGATGCCGGTGTTGGACTGGGGTGTACAAAGTTAAAATCACACAACACCAGGTTATAGTCCAACAGGTTTAATTGGAAGCACACTAGCTTTCAGAGCGACGTTCCTTCATAAGGTGATAGTGGAGGGCTCAATCCTAACACAGAATTTATAGCAAAAGTTTACAGTGTGATTTAACTGAAATTATACATTGAAAAATTGATTGTCTGTTAAGCCTTTCATCTGTTAGAATACAGTGATAGTTTCACTTCTTCCATGTGTAAATCACAAAACCTTTTTTTAAAAAAGGTTGTATTCTCGGGTTAGCTGTTAATAATGGTGATAGCAAGACAATATGTTGAAGGTGTTGGCCCCCTGTGTTCTCTGTCTATGCCATGATGTTTAGATTGATTCTAATCTAAAAAGTGAGATAACGGAGTTTTACATATATTCATGCAGTTTTTGAGCTCAGAATTCTACAAAGTCCCCCAAACAACAATACAATAACGACCACCTGTGGTACTGATCTTCAAAATAGGGCTGTGGGATTTTTAAGCCCACCGAACAGTGCAGACAAGGTTACAGTTTCACAATCAATCTGAAAGATGACACAACCAACAACTCAGTGCTTCTTCAGTAATGAACTGGAGTGTCAGCCTTGATTTGTATGCTCTGGGAATATGACTTTAATGCACATTTTTCTACTCAGAGATTGGTAGTTGTTTCAAACAATGCCTTGGCTGACCCCAAAAAATTTGGAAAGTCTTAGGATAAAGACATGAAAATTTAAGCGAGGGAGCAAAATTTGCAAAAATGTCACAAACAGCTAGTTAAAGGCTAGGCAGTTTTAATACTGAACCTATTTTTCTAATCAACTTGTTCAGAGATGTTATTAAACACCTCAGGAGGAGGTGGGACCTGAACCCAGGCCTCCAGATACAGGGGAAGGGATGTTGCCACTGTAGATTTGATTTGATTTATTACAGTCACTTGTACCAGGTACAGTGGATAGTATTGTCTTACGTGCTCTATAGGAGTCCATATAAATGTATCAGAACAGAGTGAAGGCTACAATTTTGGCACCACACAAGCAGACCAAAACACAGGGTTGAGGCCTGTAAAAAATAAAAAATGCTGCCATCTTTAATGCCAGGTTCACTTTTATGCCATGACTTAGTTTTTCCAGGGAACAGACACAGAAGGTGGTATGGCTGGAATGTTAATGAAGAGTGATAGAAGAAAGTGATCAGAGGTAGTCTGATCTGTGGATAGATATGATAGGCATTTGAAGATCATAAAATGTGGCAAGTTCAAAAGCAAGGACTGAATGTGAGGTAAGGATTTTGTTTATAAAGGTTGAAATTATGTGAGGATAAAAGGACACCCAATCTAATTCTCTCAAAAGTAAACATTTGCCAAGTACAAACATAGGAGGAAGTAAAACTTATAACTCTCCTTGTTAACGTGTATCCAATTCCTAAAATCAGTTTATGTAGAATGCTAATCAAGTTTCATCTGCAGAGAGATTTCAATACATATGGAATCCAAGAACTGAAATCAGATAGTTAACATTTTGATCCTTACAGACGATATGGTTGGGAAAAGATGGTTTTGCAGAAAATGCTTAATTCAAAGAAAGAAACAAGAGGTACAAGATGCCCAACTGTTCTTACTAATTATTCTGATATTCTTTGTCATCACATCAAAATTTATAAATATAAGAGTCTGGTCTCACAAAACAGCAAGAATGGTAGAAAATTTCTAACAATAATGCTCAATAAAAGGTAGGTGTTGTAGTTTAGCAGATCCAAACCCAATCTACTAAAGTAAGATTTCAATTAACTTAGAATTACATACAAGGTGGCAGCAGTTTAAAATATATCAATTTATCTTTTTAGACAAACCAACTCAATTTATTAAAGTAAATTTTTTCATTCTTAAATAATCGGTCAAAGAATGCAAGCTGCATGGATAAACGCTCAATTCTTTGGTTGCTTTCATCAGAAAGAATAGTATTATCTTTCGATAGATTTAAAAGATTACACTGTTTACACCCAACTTTCCTAGATTAGTTCATTATGATACTCAGTTGCAGATTCAGATGGATCAAAAGATCAAGCGTTGGTATCAGAGAGAAGCTAAATGTAAGCAAATTTACAGGAATTAGGGCAATTAAAAAGTTGAAGTCATAATAGTGTGACAAATATTCTAAAAGCCTTTGGAGCAAATCACTGCATCTGAAGCAATTATCAGCTGTTTCTATAGCAAAAGAAACAGAAGACTAGGAAAAACAAACAGGCAAAAATAAGCCAAGGAAACTTCAGAGTACAAACATGAAATTGCCAAGTTGTATTTCTGTAAGGACTGCAGCAACATTGTAGTAAAGCAAAACTACAAGTATGGTTTACTTCACAGACTTTTAGACAGGAGGGTTGGAATACTTTCAGTACTTCCAAGCACACAAGTAAATACATATGGGATAGACTGGATCGGAAAGAATACAGAGGTTTTTCAATTAGCAACATAAGTACAAAGTAATCTAGCAATGCTAGTTTATCAATGCCCTTGCTTTTAAGATGAAATTCAAGTCTAAAACTGTAGTTAACTGTCTAGAAATCAGTGAACGAATGGCTCCTGAACAGTTCAGGAGTTGTACACTATTTCTTCTCTTAAAATAAAACCTCTTCAAAGTTTTCCTAAATGTTTTTGCTGAAATATAACTTCTATTTCATTGAACTCTCTACAAATGAAGCAATCATAGGTATTGGCTGCTTTACTCGTTGCTCAGAATTAGACATTTTGCTACTGTCGGCAAATGTTGCATGGAGCAACTACCCCTGGTTGAGTTATTTAAGGTGCTCTAACTATAAAACATTTCACCAGGGTTGGGGGCGGATTGCTTTTTTTAAACATCTAACGCCTTCAAGAAGGAAGAAAAGTAGGAGGTATACATTAATTCCCACTCACACTAGGGTAAGAATAATCAAACTCACAACTAGGTAGTGCCATGATAGCTCTCTGCTACATTGTGGACCCTTAGCAATGGGATAAGGCACAGAACAATGTAATGTTGATATGATTTACTTTTGGGTTAAAGAGCTACAAGAGCAAGCTCCAGCAGAAAAATGTAACATTAACCGTTTTGAATACTTCTAGGAATTTAAACGTTTTTTTGGTCAGTGTAGAATGGACAGGGGTCAGTCTTTGTCCATGACAAACACAGATTTCGAAATGTTGAAAAACTAACAAATAAAAAATGTATTTCTCCATGGTAGAGTATCTTTTCTGCATTTTATCAAGAAAAGAAAGCCAATTAGACATTTGATTCCAGTATCACCTTTCTGGAGTACGACGGCTCTTAGCCTACATTGTTGACATTGATTACTGAAGTCTGGGGCATCTGTACAGGCAGGTTTGCCAAGATGGTTTTCAATTTTAAAAACAGGATCTTGGCATGCCTTTTACTTTCTTGTCAGGGTTAATGTCAGGAGGGTGGCCATGGTGTTAAAGTTTGGGAGATACTTGCAGTAGAACATGGTCGTATCTAGAAAACACATTAACTCCCTTTGTTTTCAGGAGTCTGGGGTAGCAGTTTTGCTCTCCGCTTCATAATCTAGATAAATTACTTTGGCCACAGCAAAGTCACATTTTGTAAAGTTCAGTACAACATTAGTCTTTTCCATACCCTTGACCACTGCTTCCAGGTGGTTTAAATGGTCATTCCAAGTGTCACTGTAAATGTACAACTGCTGAATACAGGTACTGCCTGATTGGTGAACTTGAAAGGTTGTGGAAGTATTTTTTGAGGTCAAAGGACATAACCTCACATTTTAAAGGCTACATGGAGACAAAGACAGCCCATGCAGAGACAAATGCTGCGATTTCTTTCGCTCTTGTGGTCAGGGAGCCTTGCTAATCTTTTTAAAGGTCAGCCAATCCTGTCTATACAATTCTTAAGATGTCAGATTGGATAGGAGTTCGCCCAGGTAAGTGCATTTACTTTTGGTAATCGATACAAAGCTCAGTCAATCCATCTAGTTTTGGGACCAGTACAATGAGAAGTCCAACTACTCTAGCTGAAACGCATTTGTATTATTATCCAGCACATACTGGGTTTTCTGCCTGACCAGAGCTGGCCCGTCAAGAATCAACCAGGAGAGGTTTTGTTTTATCGCTGGGATGCGCTCAATCCCTAGATTGCAAACTGCTACCATGGTACACGCTGTCTAGTGCTGACAGATTTCTTTAAATTTCATAGCAGAGTGGGCACATTATCCTGCTGCTTTTGGGTCAGGTAGGCTTTTAAGTTTCCAAGACCACAGTATAAACCCCTGAGTAGCAAAAGGTTCAACGAGAGACCCTACAGCTACCCCCTCCTCAGCTGACTCCTCCCAACTGTGCTCAGATGTTTGCATTTACCGACAAACATCCACAGATTGACTGCTTTCGCAATAATCTCTCTAAGATGTTACTGTAGTATTGCAGGTGCCTTTTTCACCAATCAGGAGTAGTGATCAGGTAACTGGCTTTGTTGATCCTTTTGACCATCCAGTTCAGCTTAGAAAGAGAGTAAGTGGGGTGCGGAAGCAGCATGAGGACATGGCTTTTGGGTTGGTGCATCTGAGCTTGGCCATGACTGTCCATCTTTGTGTTTGCTGACATTTCTAAAGACTCTTTGAACACGACATAGACACTGAAAAAAAACTGCGAGGTCGATACGTTGGGGACTCTTTCTTGGCCTCCAGAACTTTGCTTGTCAGTTGCTGCAGGGAACCCCATCATCATAACTGTAAATTAACTTGAAAGAGACTGAAGCCTGTGGACTTGATTGTGGAGTCCCTGGCAGCAAATAGCACGAAACTCAGTCACATAAATATTTTGTGCAGTGTGTCCTGATCACAGTTTTTAGGGTCTGTTAATATTGCTGAAGTTGGAGGGTCATACAACAAAGACTTCAGCTGATCTTTAAACTGAGCACCACCTCCTGAAACACTTGAGACATGACGTTAGCTCCCCAACCTAACTGAAACTCTCTTGGCGGATTTGATCAAGTAAATAACTGGATTAGGCATGCTGTAACTTTGCTGAGAAGCATGACCTCGGCATCTGTTGGTTGTCCATCATGGTGAGATTTTGGTTCTGGACAGTGGCCCCACAGCATCCATTGGTAGAAGGGTCCACCGAAACCATGCGTGGGTCTTAGTCAGGGCATGTTTAGTGGTGGCCTGGTATTTCCCTTGAATCTGGCAAGAATTGAAGATTTTACAGTATCCAGCTACATCAAGCCAGAGACAAGACCGGGGAGAAAAACGTATCTGCTTATTCAGGCCATTAATTTTTGAGTATCCACACACCCAGACAGTGGAAAAGTATGAATGTATTTTAACATCTCCTGACAATATTCTGGGAGCCATATAACCTGGTAGACATTTCAGCTATCCAATTGTTCCGTTTTGTTTCAAGTCAGTTTACTTTAGCCTGTTTCTTATACTTAGGCATTTGTCAAACTTTGCACCATTTTAGCTAATTTTACTTAATCCAATTTGGATACAAGGACCCAATGTCAATTATGGATACATTATAAGTATTAAAACAAATCTCTCACTACTTACATAAATTTTGATTTTTAAAAAAATCTTACCCCTTTTGAAAATGGGGTTGCAATTTACTGTTGTAAATTTAAAGCATAAAGTATGGTTTATTTCACACATTCTTAGACATTGGCACAGGCGGAATAGTCTATCATTTGTATCACAGGCATGCTCATAAACACTCAAGGGTTGGAGATTAAATTAAAAAGGACATTGGAAATGTAATTCGATTAGCAATAATATTGACGCATAATGCAACTGAGGAATACCAATTTATCACAGACCTTGCATTTTTTTCAGATACAGTCAAAAAGTTCAAAACTGGAATTAGCTGTCTGGAATTCCTTTGTGGGGATGGTTAGTTGGCTAGGCAGCAGATCAGGAATTGCAAGCTATTTTTTCTCTTTAAAAACCTCTTTGAAGCTTTTCTGAGAATACTGTTGAAACGTAACTTCTGCTTCATTTTTTGAGGAAGAAAGGTCTACTTGTAGACAGCACAAATACAGATTTTTTTAAACAGCTTTTTTTTAAACAGTTGAAAGATCAAAAAAAAGGTTAGAGGATTTTACTTTTTAGTCCAGAATTAGGGGTCTTAATAGTTTTATGGAGTAACCCCCTTTGCAAGCCAATTTAAGATGGTAGGCATGTCAGTGCCTCATCAGCTGCAATACACTGCATAATGAAACATCTGCTCCCAGGAGGACCAGTTTCAATACCAAACAACCCAGATGGCCTCCTCCTTCAAAGACCACAATTTCCCCCCAGACGTGATCGACGATGCTCTCCACCGCATCTCCTCCACTTCCCACTCCTCCGGCCTTGAGCCCTGCCCCTCCAATCGCCACCAGGACAGAACCCCACTGGTCCTCACCTACCACCCCACCAACCTCCATATACATCGTATCATCCGTCGTCATTTCCGCCACCTCCAAACGGACCCCACCACCAGGGATATATTTCCCTCCCCTCCCCTATCAGCGTTCCGAAAAGACCACTCCCTCCGTGACTCCCTCGTCAGGTCCACACCCCCCA
>NC_057716.1:49068904-49124802 GCF_004010195.1 Chiloscyllium plagiosum | reverse complement strand
CTCCGGCCTATCACCCTCACCTTATCACCCTCACCTTAACCTCCTACCACCTATCGTATTTCCAACACCCCTCCCCCAAGTCCCTCCTTCCTACGTTTTATCTTAGCCTGCTTGGCACACTTTCCTCATTCCTGAAGAAGGGCTCATGCCCGAAACGTCGATTCTCCTGTTCCTTGGATGCTGCCTGACCTGCTGCGCTTTTCCAGCAACACATTTTCAGGGCCCTATTCTCTCCCTAGTTACCCTTTTGTCCTTAATGTATTTGTAAAATCTCTTTGGATTCCCTTTAATTCTATTTGCCAAAGCTATCTCATGTCCCCTTTTTGTCCTCCTGATTTTCCTCTTAAGTATGCTCCTACTTCCTTTATAATCTTCTAAGGATTCACTCGATCTATCCTGTCTATACCTTACATATGCTTCCTTCTTTTTCTTAACCAAACCCTCAATTTCTTTAGTCATCCAGCATTCCCTACCAGACTTTCCTTTCACCTTGAGAGGAATATACTTTCTCTGGATTCTCGTTATCTCATTTCTGAAAGCTTCCCATTTTCCAGCCGTCCCTTTACCTGCGAACATCTGCCCTCAATCAGCTTTCGAAAGTTCTTGCGTAATACCATCAAAATTGGCCTTTCTCCAATTTAGAACGTCAATTTTTAGATCTGGTCTATCCTTTTCCATCATTATTTTAAATCTAATAGAATTATGGTCGCTGGCCCCAAAGTGCTCTCCCACTGACACCTTAGTTACCTGCACTGCCTTATTTCCCAAGAGTAGGTCAAGTTTTGCACCTTCTCTCAGAAAATTGTCTTGTACACACTTAACAAATTCCTCTCCATCTAAACCCTTAACACTATGGCAGTCCCAGTCTATGTTTGGAAAGTTAAAATCCCCTACCATAACCACCCTATTATTCTTACAGATAGCTGAGATCTCCTTACAAGGTTGTTTCTCAATTTTCCTCTGACTATTAGGAGGTCTGTAATACAATCCCAATAAGGTGAACATCCCTTTCTTATTTCTCAGTTCCACCCAAATAACTTCCCTGGATGTATTCCCAGGAATATCCTCCCTCAGCACAGCTGTAATGCTATCCCTTATCAAAAATGCCACTCCCCCTCCCCCCCACCCCAACTGCCTCCCTTTCTATCCTTCCTGTAGAATTTGCATCCTGGAACATTAAGCTGGCAGTCCTGCCCAACCCTGAGCCTGTAAACTTGTTTCTGTAAACTTGATCCTGGTCCCAGGGATGACTCACAGGAGGCAGAATGTTCTCACGGGGGAGAGGGGCCAGCAAGAGGTCATAGTCCACATTGGAACCAACGACATAGGAAGGGAAAAGGTTGAGATTCTGAAGGGAGATTACAGAGAGTTAGGCAGAAATTTTTAAAAAAAGAGGTCCTCGAGAGTAATAATATCTGGATTACTCCCAGTGCTACGAGCTAGTGAGGGCGGGAATAGGAGGATAGAGCAGAGCATGGCTGAGGAGCTGGTGTATGGGAGAAGGATTCACATTTTTGGAATCTCTTTTGGGGTAGAAGCGGCCTGTACAGGTAAGACAGATTGCACCTAAATTGGAAGGGGACTAATATACTGGTAGAGAAATTTGCTACAGATGCTCGGGAGGATTTAAACTAGTAAGGTTGGGTGGGGGCGGAGGCAGGACCCAGGGAGATAGTGAGGAAAGACAGCAATCTGAGACTGGTACAGTTGAGAACAGAAGTGAGTCAAACAGTCAGGGCAGGCAGGGACAAGGTAGGACTAATAAATTAAACTGTGTTTATTTCATTGCAAGGGGCCTAACAGGGAAGGCAGATGAACTCAGGGCATGGTTAGGAACATGGGACTGGGATATCATAGTAATTACAGAAGTTCAATTTTACAACACAAAGAAAATTTAGACTTTTATTCTTTGAAATGCAATATTTCAAACAAAATCTTTCAGCAAAACTAGGAAATAATAAGAAAAATTGCACACAGATAAAACTTGGCTTCAAATTCAAATTAAGAAAATGGCAACAATGTCCGAATCTTATGCTATTTAGAGTCCAAATATCTGATAACAATAAATATCTTCAAGTTAATACTGCATCCCTCAATGGCAGTGTTTCAGAGAAAGCATTAGACTTCTACCCAAATGGCAACATTCACTTGGTCAACACCATTTCAGATCAGTGGTAAGGTAAAACACTATTTAGTCGGTTAGTTCGTCAACCTTACAATTGAGACAATTTGAAAATAAATGCGGTTCATATGTAACATCACAATGTTAAAGAATTATAATTTTCAAGGCCAGTATCAGCTTAGAATACGTGACAGGTTTCATAACCGTGAGCAATCTGAGGAAATAGAAAAATGACCATGGGAACCACCAATCCTAAAATAATAACAAACTGCTTAGCATCTTTACTAATTTGTTATATCATAAAATACCTTTGTCTCAGACTAAAACCAAGTTTTGCATTTCAATATACAATAAAACTAACAGTACTAAACGTGTGCCATAAAATATGTCTACATTCGAAAGACAAGGGACAGTTTAATTGTTAGAGTGTAGACTTTGTCAAAATCTGACAAGTGATCCGTGGCTTCAAGCTCAAAGCTCAAACAGATTTGTCCAGCATTCAAAAACAAGCCTCCATGTGAGTTTCAATCAGGTTAAGACTACATTGCCCTTAAATGTCAAATAAGATAGTCGATTTAATAACCTGAATGTTTGTTACTGTCATATACAATCTAGATCACAGGGTAGAAAAAATTTTCTTTTATTGTATAAGATGTTACTCTGGTGGCTTTTGAGTTTTAAATGCACAAGTCGCAAGAAAGTACTGGAACTTAGAAGCAACCCCACAACCATCAGACCTGGAACATATACAAGACTTGCATTTATATATAATGGCTTAATTCAATAAAACAACTGAAAAGTTCTTCTCAGGTGTATTATAAGACAAAGTACAAAACTGAGCCACAAAGATCATAAGAAATTATCAATGTCTTGATCATACGATGAACAACATTTGGTTCAAGCTAGGACAGGGCTGCTGAGTTTTTGATGAGTTCAAATTTACAGCAGGTAGAATTTGGGTGGGTGACCAGGAGTAGATTAGAACAGTCAACTCTAGCGGGAATAATGGTATGGATGAGGGCTTCAGCAAGGTGGCTGAAGAGACATACCCAGGTGATGTTATGGAGTTGGAAACAGGCCGTCTTTGTAATGTAATGCAATTGGAAGCTCATCCTAGGGTCAAGGTTGCCAACAATCCCAGCCCCACAACTCTGGAATATCCAAACTCCTGTAACTCTGGTCTTGTGAACATCCCAGATTTTGAATCATTGATAGCTGTAACTTTGTTTGCCTTGGCCCTAAGCTCTGGAATCTCACTGCTAGGCCTATCCACATCATTCTACTTTCCTTAGGACTTTGGAGAGGAAAGCAGGTTGGAGAGAGTGTGGGCAGTTTGCAGCAACAGTGATCAAGGAGATCCATTACAAATTTAACTAACATGGAAGCCAGGAACTAAGTATTGCAGCAATTTAGAAGAAACGAGCAGCTGCTGACCTAAGAGGGGATGAAGGGAGACAAGAGAAAAAGATAAAACTGGAAAAAAAAAACTGGATGCTGTGAATGAGAAACAAAAACAGAGATTGCTGGAAAAACACAGCAAGTCTAGCAACATCTGTGGACAGAAATCCGAGTTAATGCTTTGGGTCAAGTGACATTCCTCACTTGACCTGAAAAGTTAACCGATTTCTCTTCATAGATCCTTCCAGACCTGCTGAGATTTTCCAGCAATTTCTGTTTTTTTAGGAGAAAAAGATATCAGCTCAAGGTTAGTGCAGAAGGTATGCAAAAAGAGCATTTGATCCAATAGGTGAGTAAATCATTGGATAGTCTTAAACTTACTAGCAGTGAAATCCATGAGATTCTTGCATTTACTCTTGGAGATGTAAGACAAGGCAGTCAAAGAGAGGGGTTCAAAACAAAGATTTCCAACAGAGAAAAATAGGGGATATTTTTGCAGGTTTCTCACAAGGGCAGGACCTAAGTATATTTTACGTAGTCTAGCCTGATCAGCTAGTGAATGGCTAATCCAATTCCTTGCCACATCCTTTCAAACCTCTAGCCCTTGTACTTAAGGGAATGAAATGGAAGCTGCACTGGAGGAAATGAACGTGGTGAGAGTAACAATTTAAGTGCAGTCAAGGATATCAAAGGTGGAGATGAATATATGTTAAGCAGAATGGTAGCTCGAGAAATGCTGTGGCAAACAGAGGACCAAAACATAGACAGAGATTTAGAAAGATTTGAAGGTGGCTTTGTTGAGGAGTTCCTGGTCTCTGGACATTGTGTTGGTCAATACAAAAAAAAAATCAGGGTCTTGAGAGAAAACTATTTCTCAAGTTGTTCAAAAGCTAGTAATGGCAAACACAATGCTCTGTTTTCACTTCAGTGGGTGCATTGATGGTTGAGCTAATAAGCAGTCAAAGACATGGAAAAATTGCCAGAATTCAATTGATTGTACATCTTAAAACTGGCTTGATGAGGAAACCATCATAACCAAAAACCATGCTATTGTTGCAGCTGTAATTAAGTACAAGCAGGACAGAGGGTCAAGAACCTGAAGGGATGGCTTAGGTGGTGCAGAAGAGGTAGGAAAGGGAAGGAGAAAAGAAAGAAAATTGGAATCGATGTGACTAAGACATAGGAAGTAGAACAAAAAGTCAGCAAATGTAAATATTAGAGATAATTTTCAGCAACCAGTTGAGTAAATTAATCTTTAACGTGTTTAGGAGAAGAAGCCTAAATAGGAGATCAAACATTGCAAACTTGTGACACCTGACAAGTTAAGAAATGTTGCAAAAAATTCAAGTTGCAGATCACTTCTTTGTGTTTAACTAACATAGATGTGTAAAATGCAAGAGGGAATAGTAGTTGTTTAGATTGGGTATATTAACTTGGATAAATACAATTAGTTCACTGGGCTTGCATACATACAATTCTGTTCATTGGGCTCTCTTACATAGTACACTTGAGCATCCATTTTCAAAAAATAAACTAAAAAAGGACCAGTACCATACTGTATAGCACAAAATTTAGATTAATCAGTTAAAATTTTGCTTTTTAGGACTCACTAAGTAGAATGTTATTAATAGTAAATTGCTTATAATCAAGTACAAGGCATGTCTGCATATACCTTCTACACGGACAAATTCTGTTAAATAGACTGCAAAACCCAGAGAATCTAAAAATAAAAGACTTTAGTGTATTTATTGTTCATATTCATACAGTAAGTAAACTAATAAAAACAAAGAATAAAGAATAAAATGAATACTTACAGTGAGTTTAATGGCCTTTTCTGGAGCAACACCCAATAACTGTGGTAAGAGACCTAAGTGTTTAAAAGGATAGTGCAAACCATTAGCAATAATGAAACATAAATATAAATTTGTCACTAGAATTTTAACAACACAAAAATGTTACAATCGAATCAAATGATTTATGAAGATACTTTATTGATTTTCTAACAAAATTCAGTAAACTGATTTCACTATTAACAGAGACTAATCTACAAAAATCGTGCAGCTGCGGTATCATAAACCCACTGCTATATAGTTGTGCAATTACGACGTCAAAAATTCTTGCACTCTCTCCCTTGTTTTTGATAAGCTTTATATGAATAATGGGATTCTGTACCTCAAAATCTGATCCAAGATGCAGGGGGATAAAGGGAACGTGAAAGCATGTTGCTTCACCAGACTGCTACCAGACACCAGTGCCAAAGCTAATTAAGAAACTGAGAAACGAGATTCCATACCAATGAGAAAGATTCCTGGTTTATTCCATCATCTGTAGAAAACTAGTGAATCTTAGCTGGGACAAGTTCTGTGACTACTTCAACACTCCAGCATAATAAAGAGGAACTTGGTTAGGAAATTAAAGGAGCATGCAATAAGGGCAATGTAATAATCTTCATAATAGATTTGGCAAACCAAATTTGAAAAATTAGCTTGAGAGACAGGTTTATGGAGCACATAGACTTAAAAAAGAAACATACTGAGGAATCAATTACAGAATACTTATTTTAGATCTTTAAAAAAGGATGCTCTGGAGAAAAGCAATCATTATTTGAAATTAAATCCAGTTAAGTTCAAGTATGACGTGGTTAAAGCCAAAGGATCTTAAGTTTAAATAAACCCATTTACAGAGGTAAAAACAGCCAATGTTAGAGGTTCATTGGAAAGTTAGGTTATTTGACATTATATCATGGGTGAACATTTAAAGAATTCATAATTTTCAATGCATATATATTCCCATGACTAAAAATGTCATTGAAAATGAGATGGGTAACTGTAGAAGAATAGCAGTAGATTTAAGGTGGCAGTGGTTGAGGTTTTAAAAGTTATTTTCAAAAATAAAGCAGCAAAAGTCCAAGAAATTGATAGAAGAAAACTGAACACAAGTAAGAGTTTTCACAAACACAAATAAAGGAAAAGATTAGCAAAATTAAATGGGTACCTTAAAATAGCAATATGAGAAATCGCAAACATTAATGTCAAAATGGTAGACACATTAAACTAATATCTAGCCATGTAATCACAGAAGAAGATATGAAGTACAATCAAAGATACAGAGAACGAAGGACTTTCCATCCGACTTCCCTGATTGGTAAATTCACTGTCAATGCTTACTTAGTACTGACAGTTCAATAAGTTTATTTTAGTCAGGGCCAAAAATCAAACGTAATTAGGCTTCCCAGGTAGACCATGCAAAACCTCTTTCCACCTGCAGATTGAAAAATGTTTAAAACAATAAAAAACTCCTATACTCATATATCATCTTTGCCATGACCAGTTACGGATGGCAATGACGACAACCTGACTGGCTGCCCACATTAAAGACTAAATAGTTTAACGCAGTTCCATTCAAATAACAAAATGATTCACATGCATTAAATTACTGCGGAAAAAAAAGCAGTTAAACTTATTTAATTACCATATTTATTGACTCTTGGTTGAACTTTAACAATCAAAACTCACCATACAGACTGCAAAGATACTTTTGCCCCAGAATGTAGAGACAACATAGCTATATAAATCAAAAGATGGTTACAAAAATAAAAACATGTAACTGCAAAGTCTAGCATTATATCGGAGGGACTGACAAGCCTTCCACAGGATGGATGCTTATTTTCATGAAGCTCCAACCCAAGCAAAAACATAGTTCCCTTGGCTTGTAACAATTTTTAAATTATAGAATATTTTTGTTACATTGTCAGGCTACATCACTACAAAAGACACCAAATCAACATTTTTCTCTATAAAACAGGACTGTAATTTGAGTAAAACATACTCAAATGAAGATATTTCCTTCCAAAAATACCTTAACTGCACAGAAAAAATAAAAAGCAGAAATATTGAGAAACAGTATAACAATAAATGCTAGATAAATGCCAACAATACTTTTTCTTAAAATGAAGGCAAGTATGAGCAATTGTATGAGGAAGATTTCCTCAAATTAATTTATTAAGATGTATCTTACCAAGTTGCATGTTCTACCCATTGATCAAACAAAAACAGAAAATTAAGAAGAATGTTCACCCTCTGTGCTAAGCAAAATTCTGTTTCTGTGACATGTACTTATTTTTACTGTAATAAACAAAATCCAGATTGCTCATTCAGATAGGGAAGGAGAGGCTGCCATCTGTTGATGACTTATTCCAGAAAACTACCTCAATGACATGCTGGTGTTTGTGAGCTTAATGAGGACCTTTTACTAGCAGCACCAGGTATGCATGACTGTTCTGGCCGAGTACCAGCAGTACAATCCAGGCTTCCATCTGCATCTCACCCCTGCCCGCCCCGACCCTTGCAGTAGAGTAATTATGTCAGAGTTCATCAATAAGTTGAATTATACAGTACTCTGAATGCAGAAACATTTTAAGGTGCACAGCAGGCATGTATGTTAAAAGCCTAATGAAGGTTCAAGGAAGGTTTTTGCAACACCCAAAAATACAGAGCAAGTTATTCGAAACAGGGAGCTATGCTACAACTGACCTTAACATGGAAATATACTCAAAGTAATTACGTTAATCAAGAAAGTTAAACTTCCTAGTAGAACCACATGATCGACTGCTTTTCCTCTGTATGCATCAAATCTGTTTCTTTTTCAAAGGTTAGAATGATGGCCTTAGTCCTTTTCATATGCTTTATGTCTGCCAGTGAACCTGATCTGCTTCTTAAAAAAAACTGTTGAGTGACTTTTGCTGGTCCACAGCCAAAGCAGTCATGCATACCTGGTGCTGCCAGTCAAAGTTTCTCATTAAGGTCAGAGAACACCAACTCTGCAATTAATATGTTTTCTGGAATAAGTCATCAGCAGATGGCAGTCTCTCCTTCCTTGATCTGAATTAGCAATCTAGTTTTCATTTATTACAATAATAAAAAGGAATACATCTTAGAAACAGAATTGTGCTTAGCTTGAAAGGTGGATATTCTTTGTAATTTTGTTTCCTTGATTTTTTTTTCTTAATAGGCAGATCATGCAACTTAGTAAGACATATCTTGGTCAATTAACGAAATCCTGATAAGCCTACTCATCCGTGGAGAGAAATCAGAGTTAGTGTTGAATTCAGTGACCCTTCTTCAGAACTGGACACTGGACTCAGAACATTAACCCTGATTCCTTTCTACAAATATTGCCAGACATGCTGAATTTCTTCAGTAATTGCTATTTTTGTTCAAACTGCCAGCACCTGCAGATACTTGTTTTATATATTATTCGTATTTCCTTTATTTTAGAAAGGTATTAGTGGTATTTATCTTCAGTTAGATTTGCTCAGTTAGTGTTTTTTTTAAACTCCTGACAATCAGAATGAAAAGTATGAACAGACTACTTTATCTGATTCTCCAAAGACAACCATTAAATATTTGGACCCATGTTGTCAAAAACATGGAGCAACAGGAAGTATGGCTTGGACCAGATATGCATTTTTTTTTCATCTGAGTTTCATTAATCTATTCATTCAGTAGGAAACATAATTTGAACCCACGAGATCTAAAAAGCCCAAGTTGAAAAAAGTGGTGATGGACGGAATGAGCAGGATGTCTTTCAAACATTATACAAGAGGAGTTTTGGTGTAGAGAGAGGGATATAAAGATACTTTCACAGTAGCTCTGGGCAATGAAAAATTAATATATTATACATTGGTAGCATCTATAATGGAACAAAAATATTTATTTTTAAATAAAACATTATTTCCTGTGCATCCCAATCTGCTCAAATTCAGAATATCTTATGCCACTGATTTTGCAATTTCATCTACATCATTACAAAACTGCCATGTTACTGGAAGTACAGAACTGAAAGCATATTATTGTTCTTAGTAGAAGTGAGGAATTGGATAACTTTCTTTCACGGCTAAGAAAAAAAAATACATTCACAACACTCATTATTAAGAACTGTATAACTGGATTAAACTCCTACCTCTGTAAAGGCCAAAAATGCCTTCATATCGTACAACTTTCTGAAAACAGTCAAAACTATTTTTGTACATCAGTTCTCCAATGAAGGATCCTGTAGAGCGCTGGTTCTGCATCCTTGTTTTCACTAAATCGATAGGATAAACTGCAGTAGCTCCCACCGCTACATGAAAAAAAGAGAATGGTAAATTCAGTTGAATAGCTTTTAAGTCATTATGAATAATCACATTAGTTCCTAAAATTTAAATAGTGTCTCGAACAGTTACAAAGCTTATGCTTACAATAAATAATAGGGTATATAACATACATTCCTAGAACCAATTTCCAGCATCATTGAAATCAACTACAAAGGTGCTACTTTTACAGTACCAACTATTTTTAGCAATTCCATAAGCTTATCAGGTCTTGTTAGAGAAGATTTTTTGTTATTTTCTACCATATACACTGATACAGTAAAAATGAGACAGTGTTCCTCCAGTAACGAGGGTGCTACATGGACAGCACAAACTACACAATTGTATGCGGCATAAAGTGCACAAGTGCAAAACACGCACAGTAATGTAACAGAAAAATGATGAATAATAGACATTTTTCCAGCAACAATACAGAAGAATTTCAGATGGGAAAGAGCCCGATGATACTGTGTGAAGGAGCCTGATGGCTTGGGGGAAGAAACTGTTGCACTGTCTGTCCGCGAGAGACCGTATGCTCCATTATGGTCTGCCAGATGACAGGAGGAAGAAGTGTTTAAGTGAGGGGTGTGTGGGGTCTTCCACAATGCTTTTAGCCTTTCGGATGTAGAGTAAATGTCTATAATGGAGGGAAGAGAGACCCTGATTATCTTCTCAGCTGTCCTCACTATCCATTGTAGGGGTCTTACAATCAGAGATGGTGCAATTCCTGAACCAGGCAGGGATGCAGCAGCTCAGGATACTCTCGATGAACCCTCTGTAGAATGTGGTGAGGATAAGGGAAGGGAGGTGGGCTTTCCTCAGCCTGCACAGAAAGTAGAGATACTGCTGGGCTTTCTTGGCTATGGAGCTAGTGTTGAGGGTACAGGTGATATTCTCCGCCAAGAAATTTGGTTTGATTACCTGGAGTACAAATATTTCTGTTCCTGTCGTTTAAAGCCATAGATTGAAAGGAATAAACCATTTCAAACTTACTAACTTTTGTGTGTTGAAAAATTACAAGATAACGTTGATGCAGTGCTGCAAAGCAAACAACAAAGTCAGTTGCCTCCTATGAACTGTGGAGAAAGCGAGGACTGCAGATGTAGAGATCAGAGTCGATTGTGTGTGGTGCTGGAAAAGCACAGCAGGTCAGGCAGCATCCGAGGAGCTGGAGAATCAATGTTTCGGGCATAAGCCCTTTATGAGGAATGGGGCTGGGAGCCTCGGAGGTGGTGAGATAAATGGGAGGGGCGTGGGCTGTGGCCAATTTCAAAAGCTCCTGAGTTGCTATCATTGCCTTTGAAGCTCAATAGTTTTAGTGCCTATTTAATAAGGTGGTAAGGCAAACAAATGAAAATCAACTTTACTATCATCACTATTTTGAATCACTTATCTAATTCTGTTATATGATTTTACCTTTAACACACTTGGATTAACGTTTTAGGTTTTCATGATGTACTACCTTGATAATGTCTGGAGCATTGATAGTTTAACTGTCAATAATGTTGTAATGTAAACAAAACTGTTATAACGAACAGAACTGACCAACATGACAATAAATGGTGCATATATTTGTATATGAAAACTAACCTTTAGAAAATTGTAAGAAAATTGTGAACAATGTTGACTCAGTATTTTACCAGAATTATTAAAATTATACAATTAACTGTCAAGAACAAGATCACAAATGATATTGCTAAGCAGGCACAACATTTCCATTGATCTTGAACATTCGTTTTGTTTAAAATCTCAAAATGACCAATATACCTGTTCCTTCAAATAATTAATTTTAAAACTACAATGATTTAGAATTTTGCATCATTAGACATTACTTTCATAAAACAAAATTAAACCATAATCAGAGTTGACAGTTACCAGTTTAGCCATGGACCAGTAATAGGCTGCTTCCAGAAGACACAACAAACCAATTGGGGCAAAGGTACTACATTCTTTCGGAATGGAGGCAAAATGCTTGAGAAGTACTTGCGAGATCAGACTATAAGAGTTGAGCACTAATGTTCTGGATTATCTGAAATTTGTGAAGAGTTGAGGAAGTAAGACCACTAAGATGAATGTGCAAAGAATGTATTGCACAAAACAGGTCAATTGATCCAATTGGCTTATGACAGTATTTATATTCCACGAGGCTTTTCCAACATGACTATCCTTCTGTTTTCTTCTCCATCATGTAAACAATAAGGCTCACTTTAAATGTATTGATGCTCATTAAATATAGGTGTGAGGTAGACATTCACAGAATCTTACAGTAGAGAAGAGGACTTATGGCCCATCGAATCCGTCCCACCAAAAATATTCTTAATTATACTATTCCTACTTTCCTGCATCAGGTCCTGAGCCTTGAATGATATGACATTTCAAGTGCTCATCCAAATTTTTTTTTTTTTTAAGTGTTCCGAGTTCTGCCTCAACTACTTTCTCAGACAGTACATCCAGACCTCCACCACCCTTACAGTGAAAAACTTTTCCTCAAATCCCCTTTAACCCTCCCACTTCTCACTAAGATTACAGCCCCTTGTTACTGACCCATCAAACAAGCAGAGTGGCTGTTTCTTCACCTTACCCATGCACCTCAATCTGACACCTCCTTGAAGTCCCTCCTCAACCTTCTCTGTTCCAAAGAAAACACTTATTTACAAACTTTTCATTTGATTTGTGAGCAGCTTTCTTGTATTTTTGTCATTTTGATTCTCAACTAACTCTCAAGAGAATAGTGATTCAAGCCTACCATATCAAAACTTTTCAGGAAGTGAAGACCTCTACCAGGCCTGCTCTTATTCCCCAGTCTATCCGTTTTGTAGTATGGTGACTAGAATGGCACACAGCACCCCAAACAAAGCTCTGCATTACTTCCCCGATTGGCCTTCATTTCAGAAGTGAATCTCAATTCTTTGCTTGTATTTTTAAATATCTAGTCAATGTAAAAGTATCAATGTATTTCATCTTTTCTCTGTACTGCCCCTTTTAGCTTATTATCTTCCATATTTCTCCGAACACTATGAGCAACGACACTCTTGACTGTATGAAATATAGCATTTCATGCCTCCACCCCCTGCATAAATTTACATCTTCCTATATTTTCATGTAATCTTAGGAGGACCAATTTCTTACTTTCTGCTAGTGAGAGAAATTCCACTTTACAATTGCAACTTGTTCAAAACAAAGGATCAGAAGTAGCAACATAAATTAAAGGTAAATTAGGGATGGAACTGAAAAATAAATAACCTTTGCTAAATCTGTATTTGGAACAGTCCTGGAGGATTAAGAACAATTCTTGGCACCATAAAATAACAAAGAATTAGAAACTTTGGAGGGATACAAAGTTGAGTAGAATCGCTGACAACACTGCATCCGCTCACTGCATGCACTGCATTTTATGCTCATTTTGAACAGAAGGTCAATGAAATGATGTCACAGTCTCGAGGTGCACCTGTACCCATAGTCACCATTGCAGAGTGAAACCACAGAAAGTGACAGGTCCAGAGGGAGTCCCGGTTATGCACTCAGATTCTGCATGGATCAGCTTGCAGGAGTATTCACAAACATCTTCAACCTCTTTACTACAACGTGAGGTTCCCACCTGCTTCAAGAAGACTACTATCATAGGTTTGTGAGAAGATTTGTAGCTTGGGTGTTCATTGTTGTGGTTCTGTTCGCCGAGCTGGGAATTTGTGTTGCAGACGTTTCATCCCCTGTCTACGTGACATCCTCAGTGCTTGGGAGCCTCCTGTGAAGCGCTTGTGTTGTTTCCTCGGCATTTATAGTGGTTTGTCTCTGCTGCTTCCAGTAGTCAGATCCAGCTGTCTGCTTCAGTGGCCGATATATTGGGTCCAGGTCGATGTGTTTGTTGATAGAATCTGTGGATGAGTGCCATGCCTCTAGGAATTCCCTGGCTGTTCTCTGTTTGGCTTGTCCTATAATAGTAGTGTTGCCCCAGTTGAACTCATGTTGCTTGTCATCTGTGTGTGTAGCTACTAAGGATAGCTGGTCATGTCGTTTCGTGGCTAGTTGGTGTTCATGGATATGGATTGTTAGCTGTCTTCCTGTTTGTCCTATGTAGTGTTTTGTGCAGTCCTTGCAGGGGATTTTGTACACTACGTTGGTTTCGCACATGATGGGTATCGGGTCCTTCGTCCTGGTGAGTTGTTGTCTGAGAGTGGCTGTTGGTTTGTCTGCTGTTATGAGTCTTAGTGGTCGTAGTAGTCTGGCTGTCAGTTCAGAAATGTTCTTGATGTATGGTAACGTGGCTAGTCCTTTGGGTTGTGGCATGTCCTCATTCCGTTGTCTTTCCCTTAGGCATCTGTTGATGAACTTGCGGGGTATCCGTTTTTGGCGAATACATTGTAGAGGTGTTCTTCTTCCTCTTTTTGCAGTTCTTCTGTACTGCAATGTGTTGTGGCCTTTTTGAACAGTGTCTTGATGCAACTTCTTTTGTATGTGTTGGGGTGGTTGCTTTCATAGTTCAGGACTTGGTCTGTGTGTGTAGTTTTCCTGTATACCTTTGTGGTGAATTCTCCGTTCGGTGCTCTCTGTACCATCATGTCTAGGAATGGGAGTTGGTTGGCCTTTTCTTCCTCTCTAGTGAATCTGGTTCCTGTGAGTGTGGCGTTGATGATCCAGTGTGTGTTCTCTATTTCTGTGTTTGTAATGATTACAAAGGTGTCATCTACATATCTGACCCAGAGTTTGGGTTGAATTTGCGGTAAGACTGTATATGTTCTAATCTTTGCATTACAGCTTCTGCTATGAGTCCAGAGATGGGTGAGCCCATGGGTGTGCCGTTGATTTGTTCATATATTTGGTTGTTGAAAGTGAAGTGTGTTGTGAGGCACAGGTAAAGTAGCTTGAGTATGCATTCTTTGTTGATAGGTTCCCTGTCTTGTTGACTGTTCTGTATGTCCATCAGGTTAGCTATTGTTTCTCTGGCTAGGGTTTTGTCTTCGACTGGGACAACCCTGCTATTATAGGACAAGCCAAACAGAACAGCCAGAGAATTCCTAGAGGCATGGCACTCATCCACAGATTCAATCAACTAAGCACATCGACCTGGACCCAATATACAGGCCACTGCAGCACACAGCTGGAACTGACAACCGGAAGCGGCAGAGACAAACGCTGGAGGAAACATCACAGAAGCGCTTCACAGGAGGCTCCCAAGCACTGAGGATGTCACCGAGACAGGAGACGAAACGTCTGCAACACAAATTCCCAGCTCAGCTAACAGAACCACAACAGACTACTATTATCCCAGTGCCAAAGAAAAATCAGGCAATGTGCCTTAATGACATCCATCACTGAGGTACTTCAAGAGGTTAATAATGGAACACATCATCTCTGGCCTCTCAGATTACCTTTATGCACTGCAATTCGCCTTTGTCACAATAGGTCTGGATGCTATCTCCCTGGTCCTACAACTGTCCCTTGAATATGCGGATTAAAAGGACACCTACGTCAAAGTCCTATTTATTCGCTTTTGCTCCACCTTCAACGCCACAATTCCTGCCAAACTCATCTCCCAACTCTGAGACCTAGGACTCTGCTTCCCGCTCTGCAACTGGATCCTTGACTTCTTGACCCATAGAGCACAATCAGTAAGGATGGGTGCCAACACTTTTTCCATAACAATTCTCAACAGTGTTTCTCTGGAAGGTTGTGTACTCAGCCCCTTACCATACTCCTTGTACACAAGTATGGCATGTGGTGAAATTCGGCCCTAACTCCATTTGCTGATAACACCACTGTAATGGGTTGGATCTCAAACACAGACAAAATACAGGAAAGAGTCAGCTTAGTGGCATAGTGTAAAGACACCAACCTCTCCCTCAACGTCTGCAAAATGAAGGAACTGGTCATTGACTTGAGAAAGCTGGGTGGAGGACATGCCCTATCTGTATCAATGGTGCTGAGACTGAGGTAGTCAATAGGTTGAAGTTCCAAGGAGTAAATCTCACCAACAGTCTTACCTGGCCCTTTCACATTAACGCCATAGTCACAAAGGCACATTCAGAAGACGAAGGGTATTCAGTATATCCACAATGACTCTTCGTAATTTTTATTGATGCACCATAGAAAGCATCCTATCCAGATGCATCACAGCTTGATATAGCAACTGTTCTGTGCAAGACCGCAAGAAATTACAGAAAATTGTGAACACAACCCAGTAAACCAGCCTTCCTTCCATTGACTCCATCTACATTTCCCATTGCTTTGGGGAAACAGCTAACATAATCAAGCACCCCTCCCACACTGGCTATACGCTCTTCTGTTCGGCAGAAGATATAAAAGTTTGAAAACACATATCAACTGATTTAGGAACTGTTTCTTCCTTGCTGTTTTCAGACTTATGAACAGACCTGTCATATTAAAATTGATCTTTTTCTGCACCTTCTCTGCAGCTATAATATTTTATTCTGCATTCTGTTCTATTACCCTGATGCACTGATGTAAGGTATGATTTTTCTGGTTAACATGTAAAACCATACTTTTTGCTGTGTCTCAGTACATGTGATAATAAATCAAATCAAAGATTATAAAAAGAGTTTAAGAATTATAAGGAAAGCATGGAAGAGGGTGAACAGGGCAATTCTGTTTCTCTTGAAAAAAGAATGAGGGATAACGTGATGGAAGGCTTTGAGATTATGACACTTAACAGAAGTTAATACAGTGGGGAAAAGTTAGAGGGAAATAGGACTAAATGTGCAGCCAAAGTGCCGAGAAGTGCATAAACATATAAACAGCAGTACAGAAATTCAACTGAAATTTCAAAGATTCAAGGCCACCTGCACGGATTTGTTATGTGGTGGTGGTGTCTGGCTAATTTGACAGGAAACAAAGCTTGGCCACAGCTGGTGAAAAGGGAGCATGTAAAAGGATTGATGTTGCTGGGAGGGGCTAATTCGAATTCATAAACCTTTTCTGTCACTACATCCCTCGAAGAACCACAATAGGGCTATCCTTGTCCTCATCTCCTTACCCAAACCAGCTTCCATATTCAAGGGATCATCCTCTGTCATTCCTGTGACCTCCCACATGATGTCATCAAATGCATCTAGCACAATGAATTCACCATTTATTATGTAGTCCTATCCACATTTAGGGAGTCTAAATGCAGACAAGGGACTGCAATATGAACACATCCAATTCAGTCCATTAACAAAGATGAGCTTCTGGATGTTTCTCATTTCAATTCTCTTATCTTGCTGTACTCTGGCCTTTTGTAACCTTACCTGCTGCAGTGTCCCAACTGCAGTTCAACTCAAGCTCGAACAGCAGAACATTTCATCTTCTGACTGGCCACTTCGGATTGCTTTTTAAAAAGTTTTTACTTTCTACTTGATCAGATGTTATCTCATTGTTCACATATCTTCTAGACCCACTCAAAGGAACATAAAACTTTACAGCCATTTGATAAGACTCAATAACATTTTCTGCTTGGGAACTCTGCAACCTTCTGGACTCAATATTGAGTTCAACAACTTTATGGCCTGCTCACCTTCTCCCATCTCCTTGCCCCAACCTCACATACCAGTCATCACATGGACTGCTTCCACAAACAACCCATTGTCAGCCACTAACAGTCCCCACCAGCAGCTATTCATTCTTCCAGGCTGACCTTTACCCATTATTTTATCTGCCTAACCTATCTGGGTACCATCTCCACCTATCATTTTTACCCTTTCCCCTCTCCCCTGCTCTTTCTCATCAACCTTTTCCTAGCTGTTATCTGTTCTGAAGGTCTCTGGACCCAAAACTGTAACTATACTTTCTCTCTCCACAGATGCTGCCTGACCTGCTGAGTATTTCCAACAATTTCTAACTTTGTTTCTGACAAGATAATAGCTGTTATGATTGTGGCCTGAACTCTATTATCATACCCAATATACACAGTTCCCTTTTGATTAAAAATCTTTTAAATTCAGCCTTGGGCATATTCAATGAATCAATCTCCATTGCTCTGTTGGGAACAGAATTCCACACACTGGTGACCCTTTGAGAGAAACAATTTTTTCATCACTCTAACCTTTAATGGGACACCCCTAAACTCTGGCCACTTGTCTTAACCCCCACAAGGGGAAATCAGCCATCCTATGATGCTGCCTCCTGCTTCTTTCACTAAGGTCATCCCATTCTTCTAAATTACATTCTCAATCAGCTTAACCTTTCCAAAAAGGATAACATTATCATTCCAGAATCAGTCAAGACCTTTCCAAAAAGGATAACATTGTCATTCCAGAATCAGTCAAGTCTATACTGCTTCTATTGCACTATTTCTACATTAAACCGCTTTTAATGAAATTATATCCTTTCTTAAATAAAACTATACACATAGCTCCAGATGCAGTTCAACTAACGCTTTCTGCAACTCTACCAACAGTTCCAAATGTGTATGCTTTTATACCCAGTGCAATAAACGAAATTCCTGTTTCATTCTGAATCACTTTTGCTGTACCCATAAATCAATGTTTTGTGATTCATGCACCAAGATTGCAATAGCTTAGAGTTCTGCAGTCTCTCTCCATGCAAATAATATTGCTTTCATTTCTTCCTTTCCAAATAGACAAGTTCGCATTTTTTCAAATCATTCTCCATTTGTCAAATTGCATCGGACTCAGGTAACCAATCCAAATCCTTTTGCAGACACTTTATGCCGTCCTGACAACTTATTTACTGTGCCATCAGTAAGTTTAGCCATGTTTGCCCTTAATCCAAATCACCGATATAACAGTTTGCCAACCTGTAAATAACCCATTAATCCACACACTCTGCATGCTGTTAGCCAGTCAATCCTCCATTAATACAAATGCATTCCCCATCTCTACATCACAGGATCTTATTTTTTCTAGTAGCATTTGATTTGACATCTTATCAAATGGATTTTGAAGATCCAAATAGACCACAACTACAGGTTCCTCTTCCTCCACCTTGCCTATTACTTGATCAAAAGAACCCAACCAATTTGTCAAATGTTCCTTTCATTTCACAAACCATACTGGCTCCACCTGATAGAATTCTGACATTATAAATGCCATGTTATTATCTCCTTAGTACAATCATATGAGCAAGGACCAGGCCATTCAGCACTTCAAACCTGCTACACCATTTCACAAGATCATGGTTATCTGACTGTAATCTCAATTCTACATTTCTATCTAATCTTGATAACTTTACAGCTTCTTGCCCTCCATGAACCTATTCAATTCTGCCTTACAAAATATTCAAAGATCCTGCTTCCATTGTCTTTTCAAGAAAAGCATTCTAAAACCTCGTTGCTTTTAAGTGAATAGCCACTTATTTTTAATCAGAGTTCCCAGTTCTAGATTCTCCCAAAACAGAAAACATCAACTGTACATTTAGCCTGTCAAAGGTAAACATCTTTCTTACGTGTCCATAAAATATTTTTATTATTTCTTTTTATGATTGAGATACTGGGATTCATTTTAAGTCTGACCAGGAACAATTGGGCCCTAAAAATCATAAACTAAATGAGTGCTGATTGTATGTGCCTGATCTGGGTATGGTGGCGTTTAGACTTGCATTCATTAGAATTAAGAAGAATGAGAGGAGAACTTATTGAAACATACAAGATTCCTCGGGGGCTTGACTGATAGAGGCAGACATACTGTTTACCTTTGTGGAAAAGACTGGGACCAGAGGGCATAATCTCAAAGTAAGGGGTTACCTATTTAAAGACAGTGAGACGGAGTTTCTTCTCAGAGTACTGAAGAGAGCTGCACCAGTTGGATTAAGTACAATCAAGATGGAGATAGAAAAAATTTTAATCAGTAAGGGAATCAAAGGTTATGGGGAAATAGCAGAAAAGTAGAGGTGAAAGTTATCAGGTCAACCATGAACTGAATGATGGAACAAACCTGATGGAGTGAAAAGCCTAATTGTGCTACCCCCGATCTAATGGTCATATTTTACTGTAGCCTCTTCTCATCATTGTGACTGTTGCCAGAGCATAGTTATTGGTTTGGCTCCAAAAACACCTTCTGAATGTTGAAGTTAAAATTTCATCAAAACTTCAGTAATGCCATCAGGTCAAAGCTTTTACACTTATACTAGACTTTTGCCTGACTGTAGCATAGAGCCATCTAACTTCAAATCGATGAAAATGAAACATAACCAAGAGGCGCCAGACAATTCTAATCATGCACAGGTTTTAATAAGCAGAATAGTATGCCTGATTCTGAACAAAACAAATGCAAAACTCCTGCAGCAACAAAAGGTAACAATTTGGACAATAAATTTGATGCAAGAAAGCAAATCAGGTCAGGATCAAGTAAAGACGAAGCAAGCAGAAACAGTATAAACAATGGAACACCTTTGTAAGCAGCACAGTAGCAGATTACTAGAGGTTCAACAGCCTGCTGTCACTTATTAGTTTACAGCAACCACAATAGCTTTGTTTGTTTTAGATATAAACAAACCCTCCAATTACTATCCATGTTCATTTTAATATCTTTTCACCCTGAATAACATTGTTATGGGGTTAAGATGAACTGCAGCTGAATTGCATGTCAAATATCTATGTAGATAATGTTCAATGGTAACTACTGGCCTGAATGGAAATGCACTAATTCTACAGTGAAACAGAATTTTAAATAAATATCTTGTATCTTTCCTTCAAATTTTGTTGTAGCGTTTTAAACAAAATATGATAAAGTTTGATTGAAAACGAATATGTCAAAAATAATAGAATATTGTGTTCAGAATTAAGACCCATTTAGATATTATGGTTGTTACAGAATACTATTTCTAATTATAGCTGTTAGTTTTTAAATTTCACCTCTATCAGTAGCGTATAAAAAGTCTATATGAATGTGTCTCTTGAACTTAGTTTTATCAACATGTCAAAGTATGGTAAAGTACGGCAGTTTGTCAAATTTAGCACTCATTTATGGAAATTCTGCATTACCTACAATTTTTGTTCAGTATAAGGCAGTAAAGACACTTCTGAAATTGGAAGCAGAATGTAAAATCAAAGAGTATTTATTATTTTGAGTAGTTTCTCTCCACTGCCATCGTGTAGAGAAGTTTTAAAACAGCATACATTTTAGCTTAGCCCAAGATATTCTTAAGTTCATTCCTTAAACTTTTTTTTTTCTTTTTCCCACCAAATATTTAGCATGATTCACTGCTGGGTCTGGAAGATGTATGTAATTGTTCAGATTTTGTCCTGAAGACAGTCTGGAGCCAGACATGGCATGGTAATACTCCATCAGATCTTCTGATCACAAGTAAATATAAAAGGAACTTTACAGAGCCTTCCAAAGTTGGCCCTTTATTACAACAGCCTATACCCTGGCTGATCTGTACTGGTCTGACTGGATTCTATTACAATGGCCTGGGTCAGAAAACAGCACTGAGACATGTCACTCACCTCCAGCAATTGAGCCCAAAGTGAACCTGTAAGCAGACTCAAAAACCTGGAGCCATATAGGCCTGCTAGTATCACTGTAGGATTGCTAGAGAGAACAAAAAACAAAAAGGATGAATGGGGAAAGGAATATGACTCAGTTACCTTAACACTACGGTTACACTGATAGCTTGATACCATAAACTGGCAAATATGGAAAACTGGAATTAGCTTAAATCTAAGTAACATTATTATTGGAATAACTTTAAATAATTTGAAATAATTAAAACTGCACCAATCATTTTGAACAGTTGCCTTCATACAGTGTAAAACTTTTAAAATTAGTATTCTACTGAACACAATTTTAAAAACCTTCAATATTAATTGCTCTACCATTTGTTAAAGTAATATTTTCACATGGAAATTTCTTTAATAAATAAAACACAAACCAGCATACAGCTTTGGAATCAGATACAGTGCGGCAATAAACACTAAACTTTCTTAAACTTATGTAGTCATGGATTATAAATACAGTAGGTACAATTTATACTGATAGAATTACCGGTTCATTTAGATAATTTGTGTAATAGATTCATCCCTGTCAGTTTTTAAACTGATCTACTTTTTCAAATTTTCAACCCACAAACTTTGGAGACCTCAGAAGTTATCATCAGTTGGATCATTAAAATAAAGGATTGTGTTTTGATGACATGATGCTACTGCAAATATGTGCTGCCCCACATGACATTCTTTTGCTTCATGGCAAACCTCGAAAACTGCACCAGTTTGTTTGACCTGAAGCTGAATCAAAAGTAACCATTTCTCTCTAAATTATTCCTTGCAAAGACGCAAAGTAAGGAACAGAAGGAATCTATTTTACTTTTCAATTTTCTGATATTTCACAAATTTCTTAGAACACTAGAAAGTACAAAAAACATGACACTCATAATTAATGCAACATTCCATTAAAATTGTGGGTTTTTTTGCCCATGCATTTCACTTTTGGTAAAAACGATGAGGAGAAATCGTGACCTATTGAATTCTGCTGAATTGACAGAAAAAAGACAGGTTATTTTACAAGGAAGAACATGCACAATGTACACGCCTGTAGAGAATGGTGAGAGCATTTGTATGAGCACGGGATGGACAATTTGCCTTCAAAATCCCACAAATATGTTAGACTTTGTACAAGTTAGGTTATCAAGTTAGTTTCAGGACAGAATGCAGTCAATCAAGCAAACTAAATCATAGCTAACTGCATTTCCATCTGGACATGTGGAACAGCACAGTGACTCAGTTGTTAGCACTGCTGCCTCACAGTACCAGGGATGCAGGTTCGATTCCAACCTTAGGTGACTGTGTGTGGAGTTTGCATGTTCTCCCTGTGTCTGTGGAGATTTCGTCCAGGTGCTCCAGTTTCCTCCCAAAGTCCATAGTTGTGCAAGTTAGGTAGATTTGCCATACTAAATTATCTGCAGTGTACAGATTAGATATGATCCATGGTAAATTGAGGGTTACAGGGATAGAATGAGGTGCTGGGTCTGGATGGAATGCTCTTTGAAGGGCTGAATGGTCTCTTTCCACTCTACAGAGATTCTATGATTCATGTGGTTCACATTGCCATAGAGATGTCCTTAGAAGAGTAAAGTTCACAGGAAGCCATGGTAGGACCACTTGCAAGGAGTTTTCTTAAAATATCACTGAACCTCATAAGCCTGTTTCAATCTATCAAAATATGAAGTAGAGAGAACCAAGAGGTAAAGGCAGCAAATCTTCATAGTATGCCATGCAAGGACACAGCTGAGTATGTGTGCTCAGATTGAAGAGCTCAAGTTTCTGAGAATTTAAGATTCACATAATTTTGGCTGAAGGAAGGAATCTTCATGATAACCCACATAAAAAGCCAATTTGGGAATTCAAAATCGTCCAGTGAGATAAGAAAAGAAAGCAAGTGTTCAGGAGCTAAGAATTGCTTTGGTTGACTCTGGAAAGGGTGCATCTACTTAAGAGACAGAGGAAAATGTAATCGTGAGGGAGATTTTAATCACGTCAAAGCATTAACAAGATGGTTTTCGATTGTTGAGAGTATATGTTGCCTACAAAGTAGTATTTAATTAATATTGCTTTCATCTGCTTATTACTACAAAAGGCTGAAGACTTTTCATACAACTGCTTTAAATTGGCCATTGGGATTTTTAATTTCTTCTTGAAGTTATTTTACAAGAAAAAGTACAAGTCACCCAACTAAACAGCAAAATATCTAATAGTAAATGCAAACCAGGATTCATTTCCCAATTATAAGTCAATTAGCCCAATGCCTTCATGGCTGACCTGTGCTTAAAGAGAATGCCAACAGCACAGGTTTGATTCTTGTTCTGGTTGAAGCAAGCCTGAGATGTGTCCCATCACCCTTCCAGAATGTGGAAAATAATCTCAAGCCTCCACTGGCAAAAACTGTCAAAACAATAGCTCAGAATGAAATATCAGTAGTCAATGAGCCAAGTATATCATGGGACAAATCATTTAGTTTATCTCATGGTGCTTAGAGCATTTTTATAGTACAGCTGGACACTGAAGTTATATTTTTAAAATATCAATACAAACAGTGTGTTCCCTGCATACTGCGTGGAAACCTAACTCCATATTGTTCCTTCAAGAAAGGAAGATCTGCTAGCAAACAATTTCTGGTATAAGTGTAGAATATATCAGATCATTGGGAGTAGTATTACGAACTACTTTCCCCATGGTCAGAGCCATCAGCTGCCTGGGAGTCAATTACTGCCAAACCCTCCCCAAGCATCTCCACTTCATTCTCTCTCTTTTTAAGACGTTCCTTGAAAACTGCCCTAATATCACTTTTGTGATTCAGTATAAATTTTTTATTTGACAATCCTCCTGTGAAATGTATTGAGAATGCTTTACGACATTAAACTATTACATATAAAGACCATAAGACAAAGGTGCAGAAATTAGGCCATTCGGCCCATCTAGTCTGCCCTGTCACTCGATCATGGCTCATTGGTTTTCCAAAGTGTGGTGCTGGAAAAGGACAGCCAGTCAGGCAGCATCCGAGGAGCAGGAGAATCCACGTTTTGTGGATAAGCCCTTCATCAGGATTGAAGCGCTTATGCCCAAAACGTCGATTCTCCTGCTCCTTAGATGCTGCCTGATCGGCTATGCATTTCCAGCCCCACACTCTTCAACTCTGATCCCCAGCATTGCTGTCCTCACTTTCTCCTGATAGGTTTCTCAACCCCATTTTCCAGCTTTCTCCCCATAATCTTTGATCCCCTTTGCAATTAAGAACTTACCTATCTCTGTGCTAAATATACTCAATGACCTGGCCTACAGACCCTGTGCCCTCATGTCCTCATCTCTCCTGCCAATGAAAACATCTTCAAACATCCACTCTGTCCAAGCCATACAATATTCTGTAAGTTTCAATCAACTACCCCTCACCCCCCACCCCCACCCACCCTCCCTCATCCTTCTAAACTCAAAGTATAAACCGGAATCCTCAAACATTCCTTTATGTTAAGCCTTTCATTCCTGTGATCATTCTTGTGAACCTCCTCTCTACCTGCTCCAGGGACAATACATCCTTCCTGAGAAATTGGGCCCAAAATTGTTCATAATGCTCTAAACGTCATCTGACCAGAATCTTATATTCAAGTACTCTCAAGTGTTTATATTCAAGTACTCTCAAGATGAATGACAACATTGTATTTGCCTTCCTAACTACTGACTCAGTCTCCATGTTTTCCTTAAGAGAAACCTGGACTAAGACTCCCAAGTCTCTTTGCACTTCAGATTTCTGAATTTTCTCCACATTTAGAAAATACTCCATGCTTCTATTCTTCCTATCAAAGTGCATGACCTCACACTTTCATCTGCCACTTCTTTGCCTGCTCTCCTAACCTGTCTAAATCTCTCTCCAGCTTCCCCACCTCTTCAATACTACCTCCTCTCCAACTATCTTTGCATCATCTGGAAACTTTGCCAGAATGTCCTCAGTTCCTTCAGTAACGTATAAAGTGAGAAGCTGTAGTCCCAACATTGATCCCGTGGAACACTAGTCACCAGCTTCCATCCTGAGAAAGACCCTTGTATCACGGGTCAGCGCCTTCTGCCAGACAGCCAATCTTCTATCCATGCTAGTACCTTGCCTCTAACAGCATGGACCCTTAATTGGCTCTCCCTGGTCTAAACTGCTTGTTATCTCCTCAAAGAATTCTAACAGATTGGTCAGGCATGACCACCTCTTGACAAAACCATTCTGTAAAGGCATGCACATTTGCATCCATTCATAGGAATATCAAGTAGTACAGGTAAACAATTCTTTATCCGAAACCCTCAGGACCAGCTGTCTTTCGGATTTCGGAATTTTTCGGATAAAGAATTAAATGACGTTTTCATAGTAAAATGTTTCAAAATTACCCAATAGCAGATGGTACTACAAGCACCAAGATAGAATTGACGCCTGTCAGTGCTGGGCCATGTTACTATGTCACATCTGAATGACACGGGTCAAGTGGGTGTGGAGTTGGGTTAACTATTTGCACGCCAAACCACCTTGTTATGGAGAAAATAACTTTGGATATCTGACCTTTCAGATTTTGGAATTTCGAATAAAGGATAGTCTACCTGGTCAGATTGAATAAGTGGTTAGGATTTGGCACTTTCATAGTCACTGCGCAGGTTCAATTCCCAAACAAGAAATGTTCGGGCAGCACAGGAGCTGAGTGGTTAGCACTGCGCCAGTTGGAAGCATGGTTTGAGAAAGTTGGAAAATTGCACTAATCCAGCTTTCCAGAAGCAGATGATGAGGCTAAGCTGTCACAGGATTTGGCAGTTTCTAATTCTGAGTGTGCACGTCTGTCAAAGTGGTGGCACGGTGGCACAGTGGTTAGCACTGCTGCCTCACAGCGCCAGAGACCTGGATTCAATTCCCGCCTCAGGCAACTGTCTGTGCGGAGTTTGCACATTCTCCCCGTGTCTGCGTGGGTTTCCTCTGGGTGCTCTGGTTTCTTCCCACAGTCCAAAAATGTGCAGGTTAGGTGAATTGGCCATGCTAAATTGCCCATAGTGTTAGGTAAGGAGTAAATGTAGAGGAATGGGTCTGGGTGGGTTGCTCGTCAGTGTGGACTTGTTGGGCCGAAGGACCTGTTTCCAAACTAAGTAATCTAAGCTATACTCGGAGATGGTCACTGCATTCTCTAAACAGAAGATGCAAGACCAGTAACAGAACATTCAGACTCGATAGACATAACACCAGTGATGACAAAAATACAGGCAAGACGGGTAACCAATTTGTTTCCAAACTTCACTTCAATAAATTATATTTGTCCATCATATCTTCAGAGGATATTGAGATTCAGGGTCAGCTCAAGATAAATGAAACACAACAATAATGTTCTCAACTTGCTGCACTCCTGGGCACTTACATCAACAAAAAACATTGTGGTTTCAACTTTGATCTCCAGCATCTGCAGACCTCACTTTCTCCTCAAGATAAATGAAACACAACAATAATGTTCTCAACTTGCTGCACTCCTGGGCACTTACATCAACAAAAAACATTGTGGCAAAGTGCAATTAAACATCCTACTTTTTCACGTATCTATAGTTGGTGGCATTGCAAGTGCTTGTTGCAGACAGTAGAGACTAACTGTTGTAGCTTTGACTGGTTACTTAGGTGAGTATTCAGTAAAATAAATATATTTGTGCTGAATTAGCTTGCAACAATTATGTTAACACAACAAGTTGCTGACCATGAAATTTACCTATTTCTCCTTCCCAAAAATAAAAGGCTAGAAGCTAAAGAAACCCCCACTTCAATGGACCAATTTGTCATTCTAAACCAGCCCATTAACAATAACTTGGATTTAAATAGGAGAACTGGAGAAAAACATACCAAGAAAGATATTGACATCTGTCATCTGTTCCAATGATTAACGTTTTATTTCTCCTCTCCCATTTCATTCTCCACTCTCTTGGTTGTATCTATGTGCCAGCAGTACTTGGTCTGGCTAAACCCTTCCTATTTTCCTCACTTCCTCCAATACAAAACGCAGCTCTTCCGTGGTCTTCTCACTTCTTCCTGATGCTTTCCTTCCCCTGCCCTCTTTCCTATTGCTTCCTCTTCTTCAGTACCCAATCATAATAGTACTTTTAAGATTGAATTTGATCAGTCGGTAAAGGGGCAGGAAGGCAATCCAAATAGCACAGTAAGTGATGGTACTTTGACACATTTGCCATCAGACTATTTTAACAAAGAGGAAAAAAAAATCCAAATAAGGGCATTTCCACTTTTGTGGGGAGATTACCCAGTGAAATCTGGTCATCTCCAGTTGTGGGGAGCTCTTTTTGGAGCAATTCATTGCTGTGTGGATGTGCCCTCTAGAAGCAATGGCTGGCCTTTTGGGAAGATGTTCATCAAGACCACCACATCTCAAGGCTTGAACTACCACCACTATTGTCATCATACCCTCACTATGCAGCTTGTGCCATAGCACTGGCCATTGCTAGCAGTGACGTGACTGACATTGCTAGTCCTCTGATCACGGCAAGTATCTTCTGGGTACAGGCCATCATCTTTGATTGGGAGCAGTCCAGGATCCCACTGCCTACCAAAACAAAGTCAACTCCTGCAACAGCCCTGGCAAGATTTCTGCCACTTGAAAATTTCTGGCTGATGTCTTTTATGAAGGCATAAGGGATACTGTACCTTTAAGAGGGGTGAAGGACTTGCAAGCACACAGAATGCTAGAGAATGTATAATGTAACATTTTGTCGAGCAGCTAGCAGTACCTGGGTTGCTATGAGACAATAACAAATTCAAATTCAGCCAATCTGTTTAAATTATGTACCAAGATACTAAAGTCCAATCAAGTTTGAATTTGATATTTTGACAATATTAAAACCAATGAAACGATGCAATGCTTTGGGGTACAAGACGGGAAAAACTGAACAGTTGGGGGAGAACTGCCGAAAGACTAACAGACGTAGGCTGCAGGTAAGAACTCTGTGAAGGAGTTTGCACAAGAAAAAACATCGACACCAACCTCAAAAGCAAATCTACAGACGAAAATACAAAGAGAAGATTCGACAGCTGGATGGTTTTGAGAATTGAATTTTTCTGTAAATCTTAATCAGGGGTTTTATCGGAGCAGTATTGTAGAGGGGAAGGTAAACGATAGGTTTAGATAAATGAGTTGTAAATAGTTGTTACTTAATTATTTTACTAGACTTTAAAAAAGTAAAGTTGTTAATTTTTGCTTTAAATAGTGACTTTTGGGATAGTTCTTTGCTTCTCAAATTTTCACAGATTACAGCACGGGGTGAATCTTGTGTGTGTCGGGTTTAAATTAGCAGAGAAGCATGTCTCATCTCTGCGTGCAATGCAACAAGTAACTAACTTGGTTTATCCCCAAAACATGCATCCAGTGTAACGTAGTATGGGATACGCCATTTATTTTCATGAAACATGTCAAAATGCCTTCTCCAAACTCAACAATATCCTCACATTTCAAAGTGATCAACTATATTTGCCTATGAGACCATAAAACATAAGGCCCACTACTTCCCCTTTATTTATCCTGTTACTTTCTCAAAGAATTTAATAAATTTGACAGGCACGACTTATTCTCTCGTACCTGCCTCTGGACTTCAGCCAGGTTGTATGGTAGAGCTCCTTCCTCCAATGGTGCTATTCTTTCAATATCTGCCAGAGTGACTCGCCTGGAGGGAAACAAGAGAGAGAAGCAGCTCACTAGAAGTATAAAACATTCTACTCGTCCTATCAAATATTTTGTCACAATAATCTAGAATGCAAAATAATCTTCAAGAAAACTAATAAAAACTCATTCAATGCAGGAAAAAGTACAAGTTGGGAAGTAATGGAGACAAGTAAAATAGGCACTCCAATTGCCACGGTTGATTTCAACGTGCATATTGACTGGACAAATCAAGTGGGCAAGGGTGGAATGGAAGACAAATTTCTACAGTACATCAGAGATGGCTTCTTAGGGCAGTGTGCTGCAGATCTTTCCCGGGAACAGGCTATTTTAGATATAGTAAAGTGCAATGGTATTAATAAGAGAGCTTATAGTTAAGGGCCCTCTGCAGGAAATCACATCATAAAATTTCAACCTCAGTTTGATGGAGAGCAACTGAGAACTCAAAACATACCCTCAACTTAAATGAGGGTACTTACAGTGGCAGAAAAGTCGCTTAAAGTGGGCTGAGAAAATACAATAAGGGGAAAGTCAGTGGATGAGCAATGGCAGACATTAAGCAGATATTTCATAACACTCAGCAAAAATATGCAGCGAGATCTAGGTGTTCTAGTCTACAATATACATGGGGACTACAATATAAACAGGGCCTGCTATTAGAACAAAGATCTAAACAGTACAGGAACAGCCCATTTGGCCCTCCAAGCCTGTGACAACACATTTTGCTATTCCATACTAAAAGAGTCTTCATGTACAGGATCAGTATTCTAAAATTCCCAATACCAGGTAACATCCTGGTAAACCTTTTCTGAACCATCTCCAAAGTATTCACATCCTTCTGGTAGCGTGACCAACATTCCACGTGTGGCCAAACTGAAGTTCTAGAATGCTGCAGCCTAACTTGTCTCTCCTTATATTCAACGCCCCTTTTCAATGAAGGCAAGCATGACGTAGGCTTTTTACTACCTATCTACCTGCGCTACCACCTTCAGTGATCAGTGGATATTCACGCCAAGATCCCTCTACATATTAATACTCCTATGGATTCTACCATCCACTGTATAATTTCCCACTGTACTTGACGTTTCAAAGTGTATCATCTCATATTTGTCTGGATTAAGCTCCATTTACAATTTTTCTACCTATGTCTCCAACTGATCCAAATCATGCTGTATCCTCTGACAATCATCCTCATAATCTGCAATTCCACCAACCTTTGTATCATCTGCAAACTTAATTAGACCAGTCACGTTTTCGTCCAAATTATTTATGTAGAGCATGATCAGCAGAGGTCCCAGCACTAATCCCTGTGGAACACCGCTAGTCACAATGGTCGATTCCGAAACGCATCCTTGCACCACTACCCTCTCTCTCCTATGACTAAACCATTCTGTATCCATATTGCCAGCTCACCTGATACCATGTGACTTACAAATTGCAGGAGGTTAGCATTCAGGTACAGCAATTATTCAGGAAAGCTAATAGTAGGTTATGTTTTATTATAAAGAGAATTGAATGTAAGAGTAGAGAGGTTATGTTTCAGTTATACAGGGCATTGGTAACACTGCACCTGGAGTACTATGTACAGCACTGGTCACCATACTTACGACGGATGTTAATGCATTGGAAGTAGTTCACAGAAGGTTTACTAGACTAATAGTTGGAATGAGTGGATTGCCTTATGAGGAAAGGCCAGATAAGTTAAACTACTAACTTTCAGATTTTAGAGGTGTCAATGTTGACTTTATTGAAACAAACAAGTTCCTGAGGGGATTGGATGGGGCGGTTTCAGAAAGGCGGTTTCCTCTTGTGGGCGAATCTAGAAATAGGTTACAGTAATCGACAACTTAGGATTAAGAGAAAGAAAAAAGTTCTCTCAGAGAGTTGACTCTTTGGAATTCTCTTCCTTAAAAGATAGTGGATACAGAAGCTTTACATATTTTTAATGCCAAGGCAGATATATTCTTGATTTCCAAGGGGATCAAAGATTATCAGAGATACGAAGGAATGTAGGCTTGACGTTAAAAATCAGATCAGCCTTTCTCTATGTTGGAGCAAGCTCAAAGGGCAGAGTGGCTTACTCTTATTCTTAGTTTGTACGTTTGCAAGAATCTATACTATTCCAGAAAGAGGACTTAATGAGAAGGACGAACCACTGTGGTTAACAAAGGCAGTCAGGGAAAGTATCCAAACAAAAATAAATGGCAAGCAAAGTGGTGAAAAGTTCTGGTAGGCCAGAGGATCATGAATCACTTTTAGGAACTAGATGACTAAAATCATATTAAAAAGCAGGAGGAAATTGATTAAGAAAATTGGGAAGCATTTTTTTTTTAAAAATTCAAGATCTTGTAACAGTATATAAAAAGAAAAATATAGTCAAAGTGAGAGTATGACCTTTGCAGGATGCAAATTTCAACCTGATAACAGAGAAATCTTTTTAAGATTAGATTTCCTACAGTGTGAAAACAGGCCCTTCGGCCCAACAAGTCCACACCGACCCTTCAAAGAGTAACCCACTGAGCCACCCAAATGGCAGATAATTTAAAATATCTTGCATTAGTCCTCGTGGTGGGAACGACTATATAATTGTCACAATGATAACAGACAAGGAAGATACCATTGGAAAGAAAGGTCGTATAATAGTCTCTATTGAGGGGGACAAAAACTTTGAAAAACTAATGGGACTAAAGGCAGACATGTCTGAAGGACCTCATGGCCTGTTTCCAAGGATTTTAAAGGAAGTAGTTTCAGAGATAATGGCGAAAATCTTTCAAAACTCAATGGATTCCAGCAGATTAAAAAAAGCTACAAATGTGACGCTCATGTTCAAGAAGGGAGCTATAATCCAGTTAGCCTTACATTCATCTCTGGGAAAATGTTACACATCATTTTTACAAAATATTTCTTTTGGAATATTCTGTATTCAGGGCATTTGGAAAAGCTTAATTTCTAACATGGTTTTATCAAATAATGGAAGAATTTGGTTGCCACCTTACAACTTTTTGGTCTCATGTAATTAAGATTAGACTTGCCACAGAGGAATGCAACTAAATTTCAATCTAATCCCTGGGACTGCAGGAAAGATTGTTAAAACTGAACCTTTATCCTCAAGAGCTGACAAGAATGAGGGATGATCGCAATGAAACTGAAAATTCCTACACATTTTGGACAAGATCCATGTGGATGTTTCCCATGGCTGGTGACCCCAGAGCCAAGGAAATAACACCCAGAGTAAGGGGTAAATCATTTAAGACAAAAAAGCAGAGACATTCTTCACTCAGAAGATGGAGATTTCTGAAGGTTCACTATCTCCAGAGCTATGGAGCTTAACCATTGAGAGTATTTGAGACTGACAAGGATTAACTCCTGCACAATAACTTCCAGCACGCAAAGGAATCATTCTGCAAATTCAAATAATAATCTTATTTTGGCTTCCAATGCAATTAGAGTCCGAGATATACAGCACGGATACAGACCCTTTGGTCCAACTCGTCTAAGCCGAGCAGATATCCTAACGTAATCTAGTCCCATTTGCCAACCCTTGGCATATATCCCTCTAAAGCCTTCCAATTCATATATCCATCCAGATGCATTTTAAATGCTGTAATTGTACCAGCCTCCACCACTTCCTCTGGCAGCTCATTCCACACACGCATATTGGCATAGTCAGGATTATTCAGTTACTGTTGCCCAACAGCAGAATCACATTTAACGCTGGTCACTGTCTTGAGTTTTGCAAGCATAGACTGGTTCAGCATAGTCAGCGGGATGTGCTATTTAATATGGTCCACCAGTCTTTAAGATGTATAGCCCACATCCCAGTACATAAAAGCTTGTACACTATATGCTCATTTTAGGTAGAATGTCATTTTTGCACTCGGATTTGCAAGTGCCAGAAGGTAAGTTTGTTCATACATATGGCTGCATTTTTGCAGGCAAAAGAATAAGGGCACACAACACGCCATTTTTACTGAATGAACAGTTTTGAGTTAGGCAATTCCAGCTGTGCCCTGCAGCAACACTTTGACCAAAGCTGACCAGCCTGGCTTAAATGTAATCAATTAACTGCTCCGCTGCATCTTCATGTCAACCATTGTATAACCAAAGTCTTCTAGATTTATTAACTTAACAATTTTGAATGCAACCCACCTTTCTGATACCTTCTTCCCTTCAGCAATTTTAAGACCATCAAGTGCCTCAAATACTTGCTTTTTTAATATCGCTTTGGGAGCATCTTTTTCTTTGGTAAAGACACAAGTGAGGCACTTATTTAGTACCACAGCCATGTACAAATTGCCACTTTGGTCTCTAATCAGCCAGTTCCCCTCTTCTAAGGATTTGATATTTATATATCAATAGAATATGTTGAACATTTGTCCTTTTACAGTAGCTGCCAGTTTATTCTCATGTTCTCTTTGCTGTCATTATTTCCTCTCACCGCACCCTCCAAAAGTTTTTTATATTCAACCTTAGTCTCACTTGTACTATCAATTTGTTGTCTGGTATTCTGTTATATGTTTTGCCTGCTAGCCAAGGAAATCCAAGCAAAATAATCCTGCTCAGATTTAATATTTTTAGTCTTGAATGTTCCTTCTCCTTGTCCATAAATAACCCAAACATTGTGATACGATGTTCACTGTTCCCTAAATGCTAACTTATTGACATGCGACCCATTTCATTAACTTCGCCCTCCAGAACCAGGTCTAGTAATGTCTCCTTTCTCATTGGGCCAGAAAAATATTGATCTAGAACATTCACTTGAACACACTTCCTGAACTCTTCCCACTCCATGTAGTCCATCATTATATCTGATGTATAGCTCTTATACCTCTCCACAATTTTCCTTCACATTTACTTCAACACATCTTTCCCACTAGTTGGTGACTTACAGAATACATAGTATTTTAAATAGTACCTCAAATGTTCCTTAACTTTAACCAATCAGATTCTTGTTTTGATCCCTCTTGAACACAGTCCCTCCAACATGCAACATTCCAGTTCAGTTCCACCATCCATCCTCACTTTGCTCTTTCATACCTTTCCTGGACGCACTGTATCCTTTGTTGATTCAGGGCTTGTTATCTCCATAACACTTCATTCACACATGGCTATTTGAGCTTACAAATCATCAGCCTCATTTATTACACTCAATGCATTTACATACGTGCACCATGAACCTTAGTTTTTACTGCATGCTCCCTTCCTATTTCTTACTTAAGTGTAATTTGCCTGTCTTAAATCTTTGTGCAGCTTACTTCTTGCTTCCCTAATCCTTGCTGACAAAGCTTGAAACTCTCCCGCCTCCCGCCACCCCCCCAAAAAAAACAGAACCAGGAAATCATCCCACCAGCTACTCCACCATATACAGGCTCTACTTCCCTACAACCAGTCTGAATGCTCCACCCTGCACCATCTCTCCAAACAAGCATTCATATTATACCCTCCTGTACCTTTATTTAATAGTTTTAAAAAAAGAATCACACAACACCAGATTATCATCCAACAGATGTATTTGGAAGCGCACCAAAAGCTAGTGCTTTCAAATAAACCTGTTGGACAATAACCTGGTATGGTGTGATTTTTTAACTTTGCCCACCCCAGTCCAGCACTGGCTCCTCCACATCCTTTATTTAATAGAACCAGTGTTAATCTGGAGACCACCTTTGGGATTCAACTTGCTACTTAGCTCCCTAAAATCTCTCTACAGTGCTTAACTTTCTTTTTACCCATCATTTAGGCACCAACATGACCCATGACTATTGGTTGCTCACCCTTTCACTCCCTCTGCTCCCAAATACACAACACATTGCAGCTACTTGATGACATTCTTGACTCCAGCATCAGGGAGGCAATATACCATCCTGGATTCATGTCTGCACTACATAATCCCCTACTTGCTTCCTCAAACTGTAGAATTCCTAATGATTAATACTTTCTCCAAACTTCCTTCTGCTTTTTGTACAGCTCAGTCAGCTGTGGTGCCACTTAGTTTCAACACTCTCATCAGTGTAGAGAACTCAGTATAAACTGGACAGCAAGATGCACTCAGGAAACTCATGCATCTCTGGCACTTCTAAAATGCCTGTCAGTTACTCATTTCCCCCTCTGCTGCACATTCAAACTGTGGGGTGACCAAATCCAGAACAAGCTATCCACAGACCTGTAGATGTACGAAAATAACAGGAGTTCCTACTCAAATTCTGTAACTTGAAGCTCAATCTACTGCAGCTGAAGACACCTCCTGCACAGCTGGTTTCATAGCAAATAAGTAGCTTCATGTGGTACCCAATGAACAAGATGTGCATTGAAAATGACAAGATGTTCTGTCATGCCTCTATAATCAGGATAACTGACTTAACAGACATACTGGGTCAAAATCCTGGAATTCCTTCCCTAATGGCATAGTGTTTCTACCTACAGCATATGAACTACAGCAGTTCAAGAATGCAATTCACCATCACATTCACAAGGGCAACCAGGGATGTCCTAACTAGCAATACCATGAGAACAAACAAAACTGAAGACTTGAATAAATAATCAACTACTCACCAATCAGTTGCTTTCCTATACTGGCATCACCTCCTTTTATAAAGCAGATTAATTTAAACAAATCTTGAGGTTTACTTAGGTCTTAAGCCTACTGAATTGTTTAAAATTTAAAATGATCAAACACAAATTTATTTGCACTTAAATAAAGACCACCTACAGCACCTACTCTATGTCAAATGAACAAAGTTTTGAATATCCATATTAAAATACAAATTGTTGAATTAAAGATTAATTACCCTGTTGGACTGTACAAAGCCACAAGCTGGAAAAGGATATCAACCTCCAAAGGTGTAATTTGTCCAAATTTATTGGCAGCATGAGCAAACTCCTCTATATATCAAAAGAAAAACAAAGATTAGAGATGCATTCTTCAGCACAATGTCCTCAACTGCCTTAAGCATATATATGTCGCTTCTAGTATAGGAGGCAGCATTGTGGAGGCTGAGTTTTGCAACTACATTTAGTTCCATTATCTCCCATGTCTCAAGAGTTCCACTAAAAACAATACAAAACACGTGGCTTCTTCTCACTAGCTCATGAATGGACAAAGCTGAAATCAGCAGGTAGTGTAAGTAGCAACTAAGTCTAGTTGTACCAATGAATGGGCGGCACGGTGGCACAGTGGCTAGCACTCTGGCACTCACAGTGCCAGAGACCCGGGTTCAATTCCCGCCTCAGGTGACTGTGTGTGGAGTTTGCACATTCTCTCATTGTCTGCGTGGGTTTCCCCCAGGTGCTCCAGCTTCCTCACACAATCCAAAAATGTGCAGGTTAGATGAATTGGCCATGCTAAATTGCCCGTAGTGTTAGGCAAAGAGGTAAAGGTAGGGGAATGGGTCTGGGTGGGTTGCACTTCGGCAGGTCGGTGTGGACTTGTTGAAGGGCCTGTTTCCACACTGTAAGTAATCTAATCTAAAAAAAAAACTGACTCCATATAGTAATTCATCTACATTTCTACGTCTTTCTTGATCTGTGTGACTCATCAATTCCTAGTGTCATGTAGCTGAACGAAGTCTAAAAGTTCTTATTTTTTTTGTTTCAATCTTGGTATGAGAATGTCATTAACAAGGATAACATTTATTGCCCATCCTCAGTTGACCTTAAATTAAGGGTCAACCACTTTGGTGTAAGAATAGTATGACAAGCAGACCACACCAGTCGGAATGTCAGATATTACAGCTTAAAGGATTTTAGCAAATCAGCAGGAACAGTCTACTAGATTCATCGTCACCTTTACTCTTACCAGTTTTCAAATTTCCCAACTGTCACGGTTGGATCTAAACACACCTTCTCTGAATTATTATTAGTCTAGTATTATCGAAAGAAAACCATTAAGACCAGCAATCATACAACAAACTCCAAGGAAAAAAGTTAGTCCAGCTTTGAAAATCACAAGTGATTTTCTACTAAACTAGCTTAGAGTCACAGAGTTGAACAGCATGGAAACAATTTTTTCCGTTTAACCCTTCCATGCCGACCAGATATCCTAAATTAATCTAGCCCCATTTGCCAGCATTTGGCCCATACCCTCTAACCTTACTATTCATATATCCATCCAGATGTCTTTTAAATGCTGTAATTGTACCAGCCTCCACCACGATCTCTGGCAGTTCACTCCATACATGCATCAACCTCTGTGTGAAAACGTTGCCCCTTACGTCGCTTTTAAATCTTTCCTCTATCGCCTTAAACCCATGTCCTCTAGTTTTGAACTCCCCTACCCCAGAGAAAAGATAATGGCTAATCACCCTATCCATGCTCATGATTTTATAAACTTCAATAAGGACGCCCTTCAACCTCCAACGCTCCTGGGAAAATGGCTCCAGCCTATAGCTGAAACCCTCCAAATCTGGCAACATCCTTTAAGTCTTTTCTGAACCTCTTCATGTTTCACAACATCCGTCCTATATCAAGGACACCAGAATTGAATGCAGTATGCTAGATGTGGCAGAACCAATGTACAGCCCCAACATGAATTCCCAACTCCTATAATCAATACACTAACCAATAAAAGCAAACATACCAAACAGCTTCGTCACTATCCTGTCTAACTGGAACTCCACTTTCCAGGAACTATGAACTTGCACTCCCACTCTTTGTTCAGCAATACTCCCCAGAACCTTACCATTAAAGTTTGGGAGAAGATTCGTAGCTCGGGAGCTCATTGTTGTGGTTCTGTTCGCCGAGCTGGAAATTTCTGTTGCAGACATTTCTTCCCCTGTCTAGGTGACATCCTCAGTGCTTGGGAGCCTCTTGTGAAGCGCTTCTGTGACGTTTCCTCCGGCATTTATAGTGATTTGTATCTGCCGCTTCCGGTTGTCAGTTCCAGCTGTCCGCTGCAGTGGCCGGTATATTGGATCCAGGTCGATGTGCTTATTGATTGAATCGGTGGATGAGTGCCATGCCTCTAGGAATTCCCTGGCTGTTCTCTGTTTGGCTTGTCCTATAATTTATGAGTCCTAGTGTTCGCAGTAGTCTGGCTGTCAGTTCAGAAATGTTTTTGATGTATGGTAGTATACAATGTATCCGCCAAAAACGGATACCCCCGCAATTTCATCAACAGATGCCTAAGAGAAAGACAACGGAATGAGGACATGCCACAACCCAAAGGACTAGCCACACTACCATCGACCTGGATCCAATATACTGGCCACTGCAGCGGACAGCTGGAACTGACAATCGGAAGCGGCAGATATAAATCACTATAAATGCCGGAGGAAACATCACAGAAGCGCTTCACAGGAGGCTCCCAAGCACTGAGGATGTCACCTAGACAGGGGACGAAACGTCTGCAACACAAATTCCCAGCTCGGCGAACAGAACCACAACAACACCTTACCATTAAAAGTGATTGAAAAGAAAAACTGGGCATTTGGAATCAGACAGGATTATTAAATCGATCAAACCTACAAATGGTCAATCACTGATATTATGATACAATTAACTGGGGATTATTAAGAGAAATTATAAAATTTAGAAAAAATAATTGTGTGGTAGTACAAATTTTAAACATTGCCACAAACAAACATGAAGTCCAAGCCTTTTGTGTTGCACCACTCAAGTCCAAACACAAGAAAAGCAACTTTAGAAAGATATATTTATACAGAGATTACGGATTGGTTGGTATTTAAATCACATGGAGATACAGCAAGGGACTTCTAACTACCATAATTAACTTATTAAATTCAAACCAGGAAAATCAACTCTGATGAGTCAGGCCACTGCCAGGCGAACACAAATTGGAACTGGTCAATCTTCAGTTACAATGTATTGGAAAGAGTTTAGATTCAAACTCATTGAATTATAAGTTACTACAAATTGTTTTTTAGCTGTGGGTGAGGATCCAGAGACAAAAGTGGATATTTTTACCTTTAGTAACCTGTACATCTTTTCTTGTGCCTGCTAAAGTGCTGTATATCTTCCGAATAAGTTCCATGTTATTCAGCAAGGAGTTAAATGCATTGAAGTAAGAAAAGCTGACTTGATGCGAGGTAGTTCCACCTGCTGCCTGTTTAATAAAACATCACTACTGTCAATTCCTTTACAGTATCTGCATACAGAATACATAAACGATCTACATACATAGGTCTCGTTGATCTTTCTTTGTAAATCACATTTACTATTAGTGGAGTATTATACCACGTAATACACAATGCAGTATTTTGGCAAAATAGATCTGTGTTATTTAAAAGAGCATAAACACTAACTTTTGTTTGGCACAGGTCATTCACCTTAAAAACTGCTTAGTGAAGAAACACTGGAGTTTAAAAACTGCAGCTGAAATTCAAGGTGGGGATTGAAAGTGCAAGTGTGACAACCAGACTGCAATGCTTCATGCGATGATTCTCAATATTATTACCATATTAATCATTACTGATGGGCACAGCTGTGATTTGCTTCATTTTACAGTATTATAACAGGGTTACTAATTTGCATGATTAACAAAATCAAGCCATCCTACAGAACATTTTACACTTGTGACAAGAATCTTCAGACTTTAGTTAAATATTTAAATGGACCTTTGCATGAAAATCAAGAGCTGAGCCATGACTGTAATTAAGTGGAAAAAAAGATCTCAGACGGAGCTGTAATTGCATCACAATCAATCATGACCTCTATGATGCAATTTACAGAGCACTTGTCGAAGTTTTGAACTGATATTGCAAAGAGTTTTGCCAACATTGATTAGAAAAGGATTTGGTATATTAATACTGATAAGCATTTTTTAAAAACTTGGTTTAAAACTCTCAAAAACAAAAATTCCCAACTCCAATCAGTCCACCTTCGCTGCTCCTTTTGTGTCAAAATAGCAAAGAAAACTTTTCTCCAAGGCAATATGACCATGAGTCAGTCTCTCTCTCTCTCTCTCTCTCAAAGATGTGAAGCATAATGTGGAGGTGCTAGTGTTGGACTGGGGTGGAAAAAGTCAGAAGTCACACGATACAAGGTTATAGTCCAACAGTTTTATTTGAAATCACAAGCTTTTGGAGCGCTGTTCTCGTCAAGTGAGGTCACCTGATAAAGGAACAGCGCTCCAAAAGCTTGTGATTTCAGATAAACCTGTTGGACTATAGTCTGGTGCCATGTGACTTTTGGCTTTGCCCAAGATGTGAAAGTCACATTTCCAGCCATTGCTGAGAACCTGCAGCAAGATATCAAGATTTTTAAACAAGTATAGAAGAACTCTCAGCAAGTTCTATGGAACAAAGCTTTTGGGACTTTTGAACAAGATCTCTGGGCCAAATAATTAAAGTCAAAAAAGAGGGTCTACCAACAAAATATCAGGTGGAATCTCTTGTGACAGGCTTCATTTGAAAAGCACAAAGCCTTTAGGAACTGCTTTGCCTTACAATGAACCCAAATAATTTATTGACTGTCATTTTAAATTTCAATGGTATTACACAGGTTGAGTTAGAAGACATTTGCAAAGAAAGTTGTAATTATATTATTCTTCAGGGATACAACTAAACATAATCAGTAATTCTAATAAATGTACTAAAAGTTGCTTGCACTTGATAGAACAGAACTTGAATATTACTGAAGTGACAGACATGCTGAAGGATTTTCCCTTGCACTCATCAGGACAAACACAAGGAAGTTCAAATTTTAAAAAAATCAACAATCTATGCAAACCAGAAAAGGGGTGGTGATTATTTAACAAATCAATCATTGGCTGAGGTATTTTCCTGAAGAAAGTATCTGGAAACTAAAGGCTTTTCAACACTCAAAAAATTACACCAAGGAAAACACAGCCGACTAGATTGCTACCAAATCCACAAACATTCACTCCCTCCTTCACAGATGTTCACTATCTACAAAATGCACTGCAGAAATTTGCCAAATATTCGTGGGACAGTATCTTTAAAATCCACGGCCATTACCATCTCGAAGGATAACAGCTGCAGAGCAAGGGAATGCCATCATTACCTGTAAGTTTCTCTCTAAGTTACTCACTATCCTAACCTGATATAAAAAAAACCATTCTTCCTGTATCCCTGGTTTAAAATCCTGTAGTTCATTCCCGAGCAGTGGATGTACATATAGCAAATGAACCACAAAGGATCAAGGTGTCAGCTCATCAGCACCTAATCCTAGTTGTCTTTGAGAAGGTGATGATGAGCTGCCTTCTTGAACCATGTTAGAAAATCACACAACACCAGGTTATATTCCAACAGGTTTATTTGGAAGTGCTAGCTTTCAGAGCACTGCTCCTTCATCATGTAACTAGTGGGGCAGGATCATAAGACAACTTCTAGCAAATGATCATAGTGTCGTGCAACTGATACGATATATTGAGCACACCTAGATTGCTGTTAAGTCTTTCATCTTTTAGAATGGGTTATAGGTATCGATTCATTAATATTTAAATCCCAGAACTTCTTTCAATTCACATTCCCAAGATAACTTAAGGTATTATAAAAAAGTGCAATTTCAGCTTGGACAACGCATTAAAAGTGTGATTAAATCAATACCTGCAACTCATTCTAAAAGATAAAAGAGTTAACAGTAATGTAGGTGTGTTCAATATATCACATCAGTTGCATGACATTTTGATCTTTTTCTATAAATTCTGTGTCTTATGATTCTGCCCCACTAGTCACCTAATGAAGGAGGAGCGCTCCGAAAGCTACTACTTCCAAATAAACGTGTTGGACTTTAACCTTGTGTTGGGTGATTTTTAACTTTGTCCACCCTAATCCAACACCGGCTCCGCCACTTCTTGAACTACTGCAATCCACATGCTGTGACTTCACACACAATACCCTGAGGGAGAGAATCTAAATCACGTGGAAGAGTCTCCACAAGACCATAAGACATAGAAATTCAAGTCGACCACTCAGCCCATCATTTCTTCTTCATCATTCCATGAGATTACAGCTCTTCTGATAATCCTCAACTCCACTTGGCTGCCTTTTCCCCATAATATTCGAAGCCCTAACCGATTTAAAGTCTGTCTATCTCAGCCTTGAATATATTTAACGAGAGCATTGACAGCCCGCTGCAGTCAAGAATTTCACAGATTCAGTACCCTCAGGATGAAATTCTCCTCTATATATTAAATGGGTCACACCTTATTTTGAGATTACACCCTCGGATCCTAGTCACTGTCACACTGGGAAACAACTTTTCCACATCTACTGTCAAATCTTTGTATATTTCAATATGATTGCCTCTCATTCTTCTAAATTTCAATGAGTACAGGACCAATCTACTCAACTCGCCCTCATAGAACAATCTGTTCACACCCAGGATTAGCATAGTGACTGTCTTCAATGCCAGGATATTTTTTCTTAGATTAAGAAACCAAAACAGTTCATAACATTTCAGTTATGGTCTGACTAGTACCTTGTATATTTTTAGCAAGGCCTCTCTATTTTTATACTCCATTCTCTTTATATCAAAGACCAACTGGCATGATACGCAAAAGGCAAAATTCAATTTGTCTTCCCTATTTTCTACTGAACTTGGATGCTGGCTTTGTGTGATTTATGCATCAGGACTCCTTGCTCTGCACACTTTCTCCATTTAAATAATATTTAGCACCTTATTCTTCCTATCAAAATGCATGACCTCTAATTTATTGCACATTACATCCATCTGTGAAGTAGGTTTCCATTCACTTAATATGCCATATCACCTGCGTCATCCAGAGCCCTCATCACTTGCATTCCCACCTATTTTTGTGTCATCCACAAACTTAGTGACAGTATTCACTTTACTCAGCCAAGTCATTAGTATATATTGTAAATAACAGTGGCCCCAGCACTGATCCCTGTGGCACTTCACTAGCTGCAGGTTGGCATCCTGTAAATCCACATCTTATCCCAACTTTTGGTCTTCTATTACTTAGAATATTAGCAAGGATGAAGGATTGGCTATCTCCAACTCACGGGTTTTGTCTTACTACGAAGTAACATTTGCTACCTTACCAAGCACTACCTGAAAATCCAGGTGTGTTACATCCACTGCTTCCCCTTTATGTATCCCATTTGTTACATCCTCAAAAGAATTCTAATAAATTTGTCAGGCATGATTCCCCCTTTGTGAAGCCATGCTGACTCTGCTTGATCATATTATATATTTCTAAATGTACTTCTATTACGCCCTTTATTAAGGACATTTTCCAATCACACATTTTAAGCTCAATAATTTATAGTTCTGTTTTTGTCTCGCTACCTTTTTAAATTGGCAGTTTGGGGGAGCTGTTAGGAGTACGAAGACAAAATCATAGGTTTTGCAACTACCTTGAATTAGAACCACAAAGCAGACAGCCATTGCGGCCTCTTCCTAAGGACTCCTCCTATCATCACAAATGCCAGATTTTAAGTAGGTTCATTCAATGTTACACCAAGAAACAGATGAACATATCCAATACAGTAAAAGCCTCTGGCCTAACAACAGCCCAGCTTTACTGCTGATGACGTGCACTCCAGATTGAGATGGACCTCTGGCAAAGTGGCTCCAAAACAGCTCTTGCACTGGCAACACCAGAGTTAAAATTATTCCGGTATGTCATGTCCTCAACAAAACAACAAAATTCCAGTCTGACCAATTAACAAACCAATCTATTCTCAATCAGCAACATGAAGGAAGAGGTCACATACAGAGCTATCAAGCAGCACTCACTCAGCAATAGTTAGCTTGGGTTCTCCCAGGACCACATAACTCCTGATCTCATTACATCCCAAACATGGACAAGAGAGATGAATTCAAGAGGTGAGGCATCAGGTATCATTTCAGTGTATGTGGCATGAAGTAATCCTGGTAAACTTGAAATCAATGGGAATCAGGGGAAGTCTCTCCAACGACAAGCCAAGGGAGTTATGCTAAGCCAAGGGAAGGAATGTTGTCGTTGTTGGAGGTCTATCATCTCAGCCCAAGGCAACATTGCAGGAGTTTCTCAGGATGGTGTCCTGGACCCAACCATCTAGAGTTCCTTCATCAATGACCTTCCTGCCACTAGAAGACCAGAATGGAAATGCACACTGTTGTTTGCAATGTGTTCGGTTTCATTTACAACTCTTCACATGATGAAGTAAACCAAGTCTGCAAGCAGTAAAACATGGACTGCATTCAGGCTTTGACTGATAAGTGGCAAGAAACATTTTCACCATACAAGTATTAGGCAATGACAAATTAAACAAGAATGAATCTAAAGAGCTTTCCAAGATATTCAATGGCATTACCAGCACTCAACTATCTCCCAAGAACCTGAGGGTCAGCCACACTTAACTGGGTTGTAACCTAGGTCATGAATTGAGACTATAACTATCAAAAATCCAAGACTGATCCTCTTAACACCCTACTAGGTTCAGCCTGCCAACTTGCAAATGTAACATTTATACCAATTTTCTGTTTCTTGTCCATTAACCAATCTATTCATTCTAATCAATTACTCCAAAAATCATAATCCCTTGTTTTGTACAACAACATTTTATGTGGCATCTGTTCAAACGTTCATTCAATTCCTACATACATCACATCCACTATGTTCTTCATTAGCTTCCCCTTTCATATGATATTGGAGACTACATAGTGAAGTCTTAGTAACAACTCATTCGTAGTTTTCAGCATTGTTTCACATGTGTCTTCCTTAACTGGCCTGAAGTTCCATTTCCTGCTCCGTTTTTCTTCGTCAGCAATCGAATCATAGAACCCCTACAGTGTGGAAACAGGCCCTTCGGCCCAACAAGTTCACACCAACCCTCGAAAGAGTAACCCACCCAGACCCAGTCCCCGACCCTATATTTACCCCTGGCTAATGCACCTCACTTACACATCCCTGAAAACAATGGGCAATTTAGCACAGCCAATTCACCTAACCTGCACATCTTTGGACTGTGGGAGGTGAAAGGAGCACCTGGAGGAAACCCACGCAGACACGGGGAGAATGTGCAAACTCCACACAGACAGTCGCCTAAGGCTGCAATCAAACCTGGGTCCTTGGCATTGTTAGCCACCAGTGCTAACCACTGAGCCACCACACAGCATTACATTTACTGTCTTCAAATCCAGTCAGGATTGTTTAAGGAAACTTTGCAATTCCACAATCGATATATTCACTATCTCTGTGGTCACCCTTTTTGAACGCTAGTACAGCTGTTCACAATTAAAACAAATGACTCGCATATTAAGTTGCTGTTATAACAAATTTGTGCATCATGCACAGGAATAGACACACTGTTTACAAACATGCTCCACATGAAACCAACTCTAAATTCAACATTTTAATGTCTCACATTGGTGGGAATGAGGAGGAGAGATCTATTGAGAGGTAAAGGCAGAAACACCAAAAATTTCCAATAGGTTTTTAGGCTCAACAGTGAGCCTGCTGTGTGCATTGACACATTGTAACAAGCCTGATGGCAGAAACTGAACATCCATAGTCCTCAGTTATAAAAATGAGTTATCTTCTTGTCAGTAGTATGGTTTCCAACTAAGTCCTGTTCAGTTAAAAAATCATCCATTGACACTTGTCGTTTGCTTTCACCTACTTGTTTTTAAAACCATTGAGTGTCTCTCAGCTGTAGTTAATTCTCAGTGTTAGGTTAGATACTGTAAATGTTGATTTGATCTGCATTAAGACAGAAGTATTTCAGGAAACTGATTCCAGTGAAAACTCAAAATACAAACTAAATTTTTAATAGATGTATTTCTGATACACACATGATGGCAACTCAACAAGTGTGCAAGCCTTCATTGGACAAAACTAATCTAAAGCAACAGAGAACTTTTTTTGTAAATGTGATGAATTTTTAAATTATTAAGATTGATAGTATTCAATATAGACGCTAATTATTTGAACAAGCTTTCCATTATAAAACAACATCAATGTTGCATTCCAAGCTCTACTTTTGGGTGAAAAAAAAGTCTGCTAATTTCACTTACTGAGACAAGGTTCTCTTCAACAAAAGGAGTTAGCATGTGTGAACGAATGGTAACCATAATATCACTGAAGTCTAATGCCACAATTGTGCCACTTTTGTTTTTGTCCTTTTGTACAAAGGCTTGTCTTGCATGTTCTAGCTGTAGCTCCTGCAAAAGGAGAATCAAAAATACATGCATTTAAGAAAAACATTATTTTCCTCTTGGATTAGAGCCATCACTACCTTTGGGAATCAGAACAACTTCCGAAAAGGACAATATTAGTAATAATAAATTGAGAACAATAAAATCAGAAAATTCACTCCAACATCTGTACCCATCATATAAACTGTAAATTAGCTGTCACTAAATCAAACACTGAAAAATTCACCAGAAGTTCTACTACCCTTTTGACACTACCATTGTTTTACAAATTAAAAGAAACATCATTTATGGCCATTTCTCATGATAAAGACGGTTGCCTTTCACAAGTCCAAAGATGGGACATTTCTCATGTTATGTCCCACTGTGCATTATTTGTTCGAGTCAGGACTTATTCTTTTTGTTTTTACTTTTTGTCATAGCTGGGTCTCAAAAATTTGGAATTCTTGTCACAGATTGCCTCCATCTGTTTCAGTCAAGGGTAAGCATCTCCCACGAGTGGTTGTTAAGATTGCATTTCCTCGTATAAAAGCAAAGTAGCGTAGATACTGGAAATCTGAAGCAAACACATCAAATGCTAAGAAAAGCTCAGGCCTGGATGCAACGGTGAAGAGGGAAACAGGTTTAATGTTTCAAATCCGTTATGACCTGAACTCAAAACATTGACTCTATTTCTCTCTCCACAGATGCTGCCAAACCTGCTGAGTTTGTTTAGATTTTCTGCATTTCTTTGTGCTGACTTTCGTAATATCCTTGAAGTACTTTGTCTGTCCTTCTCTGGTGTGCCTCTCCCAACTTAGCTGGGAGAAAACAACCTACTTTGAGTCTGGTATCTGACATCCAAACTATATGATCAACACAATGAAACATGGCAGATAGCAATAGCCTCCATGCTCATGAGACAGCAATGATGCTGGTGCATCATTTTGCACTTTATATGCAAGATCTTCTGCAGGTAGTCTGGATTGTATGACTCCTGTTTTTGAAGTGCCTCCTATGCATTGCTCATATTTCAGCACCAAACTGTAAGGTAGGGATTATGGCTCAATGGTAGATTATGGGCTTATTTTCAGATTTGATGTTTAAATCTTCAAACGCCTGCTTCCATAGATGGCCAAAGGATGCACCAACAGATTTCAGGCAATTCTGGATTGCTTTGCCAAATGCCAGTTATCTGTTAAAGATAGTTTCCAGACACTCATCAGGAATATTGATCAGTGGGGCTCAGTTGTGCACACTGGGAACTTGCTGAATGAAGGACTTTGCTTTTCTGAATACTGAGCCCAAGTCCCAGGTTTGCAATGGCTTTGGTAATTAAGTTAATAAGTCTCTGAAGGTCTGTTCCCAAAACAGCAGTTGCTCACTATCAATAGCATAATGGAGCACAATACCAGAAGTCAGGCTGATCTTAGTTTGATTGTAGTCAGCAATTAAATAGTTTACAGGTCATTCAATAAACAAACTGCACTCTTGTAGGAAACTTGTCTCTAATCAATGGACCATGGCAGCTCAGAAGATAAAAGGACAGAGACAGTCTCACAATCATGTTCAACACCTTTGTAAACCTCAAATGGTTAAAGGATTAGTTGCAAAGGGTCACTTGCTCATGCACCATGAAGCAGGTGAAGGATGACAAATTTTGAAGGACATCCACACTTCAGCAGAATCCTACAGATTGGCACACAATTTACTGAATAGAAGAGCTTTGGCATGTCAAAAAGAAAACGCAATAAAGAGGATTATGTTGCTTGTGACTTTTTTTTTTAAATTGAAAAGCTGCAAAAGTCATGTCCACCATGTCATTTAATGACCCAAACCCATGTTGATTTCAGGAGTATTCTCTCAGCAAATAATGAGCCAGTTCAAAAGAAAATTTTGTAATGATCTTTTCCTGCACTGGACATCATGGTAATGCCTCTGCACTTTGATTTGCCCCTCCTTTTTGAAAATTGTCACAATAATGGCATCTCCATCATTCAGGAGCTCCTCTTCATTCATGACTTGTAGAACATAAAGCAAAGATGTTTATTCCTCAGTCATGTACCTAAAGATTTGAGTGGGAATTCCATCGCTCCCTGATGCAATGCTGTTCTTTATTTGTGCCATCGCTTTCATTACTCCATAGGCATTGGCACATTTCAGAGCTTGTCCCTTACTGGGTGTTGTGGTTGGAATTGAAAATACTTGTCAACAGTGAATCCTTTGCATGTTCAAAATGCTCCCTCTGACAGGTGACGTTTCACTTTTCTTGATCAGACCTCCCAAACCTCTCGGCCGCAGAGGAGATTGTCCTTCTGTAACACTGAGAACACAAATAGTCTTTGTGGCGGTGAAGAAGCCACAGCTTCCATTCATGTCAGCATGATGTTAAATTGCTTTTGCCTTGTGTACCCATGTTGTTATGCTGCTATGTGCCTCTGTCTGCAAATCCTTTATTTTGAGTTTTGGACATTCTGCCAGCACAGAAACGCTAAAGCTTACAATCAGTTTGCTTTACAAGACCATAACATACAGGATGTGAGGTGCCGGTGTTTGATTGGGGTGTACAAAGTTAAAAATCACAACACCAGGTTATAGTCCAACAGATTTATTTGGAAACACGAGGTTTCTGAGCGCTACTCCTTCATCAGGTGGCTGTGGAACAGGATCATTTGCAATAATTTCTGTGTCTTATGATCCTGTGGGACCTTCCCTCTAGCGATTCCTGAAAGATCACCAACAACTCTACAATCTTCCTCAGTTATTTCCTTCAAAACTCTGGGATGTAGTCTATCTGGTCCAGGTGATTTATCAACCTTCAGCTCTCATGAAGATCCTGATCATCCTCATTAAATCAATCCGGATTTTGTGTCAGAAAAAATCAAGTACATCTTTGCACGCACTAATGGTACTGAGTTCAAGGATAGTTAAGCACCAGGGACATTCATTTTCTGAAGTTAGAAAGCTTTTCCCTCCCAGGTATTGTTGGAATTGGTCTCTTTTGAGTGGGTCTTTCAGAGTTTCAACATCAATCTGATGTGGACATGTTTTCAGTTGCATTCATCTTTTGGAAGCCAATTTAATAGATATGATTGAATGAAGTCAGTGATCATTCCAGTCGTCACCAGCTTCTATCAATGTTGTGGAAATATGAATATCTTTGCAACTGCAAGCACAGAAATCAACATGATCAATCAGGTACTCATGTTTAGATCATGTGTATTGCCATGTTTTGCACCTGTTCATCTGCTGGAACAGGATAATGATGCTGAGCTTGCATTCTGCACATTTGATGAGAAGAATACCATTAGTGTAGGCATGCCTTTCTTTGTCAATAATTTCATTCAGATTGTAATCAGTCAGGTTAGGTACAGAAATCTTTCCTGGGTTTGTTGCCAGTATCTAGAACTGAGACATATATATTTGAGACAAAGTCATGAGGCAACCTTTGCTTTGTAGTGGGAATTCTTGGGGCTCATTGAACATTTAGTTCTTGGTCATAAAATCAACTGTGAACTCAAAAGAATTTCTTCTTATTTTCCCTTTCTGAAGAAAACAAATCTGGTTCAATGTTCCTTGAACTATCCATCTCTTTGCTACAGAACCTGAGTAAGAAACAGTTTCCTAAAATGAAGGCATGACTCTTTAGGTCCTGTATCATTTCAGTTACCATGAAAACTTGTTGGGAATCCCAGAAATGACCAGCAGGGAATACTCCCAAATAAGCCCTCAACCGCAGAACATGTGCAGAAAGATGTGCACTTCAGAATATCTCAATGGCTGTTGCAGAAGGAAAAAACCTCCCAAGACAAACAAGTAGCCAAGATAAGACTATATTTTCAGAAAAAACAAGAGTCAAATAGACTAACAAGTCTATTGGCTGTTAACAAGCATGAGCCTGACATAATTGGATTTTAATGCAAATAACATCTAAATGCAACATATTTTTAAATAACAAGGATTAATTTCAAGTTAAGGCTGACTGTTTCAAACTATGCAATTTGTTCAAGTTATATATACACAGGTTTAATCATTTTGATAATCAAGTGACTTTGTACAAGACTTCTTGAAACAAGAATTGTTTCACTTTAATTAGGAGTTATAAATATAGTCACTATTTGTTCAGTGCTGCTTAAGTCAGAATCCTGGAGCTTCCTATCTTGTAGCATGCGAGGGTACCATTACAAATGAACCAAAGCAGTTCAAGGTGACAGCTTAACACCATTTTCTCAGGGGCAACAAATATTGACCCAGCCTGTGATATCTATTCCCATGCAAGTTTTATACAAATCTACTCAAAGAAAGATTTTATATTTTTCTCTTTATATTAAAGGAATATATAAAATTTTAAATTATCCTGTTTAAGGTAGAATTCAATAATGATAAAAATTACAAGCAAACCATGTATTAGTAGAAAACATACAACATATTAGGAGCTTACTTTGATTAAAAAAGCAGAATATTTATAAAATGCAATTAAGACAAGGTGGCAAAGACAAGATTACTTGGCGAAGGTCAGTGGGAAGACTAAACACACATGCATCTAATACGCGGATCAGATCAAATGATGCTCCCCCTTAGGTGTAATACAATTGGTCGAGATTATTACTTGCCTGCAAAAACTGTGTAAATTCAGAGTATGAAAGATTCTTTTTCCTGTCAAAGCCAAAGTGCAGCCGAATAAATTCACAATCCCAGTTGAAAGGAATGTGATGATGCATAATTGTCTGGCTGAAGATCTCTTTGATGTTTTCTAAGAATAATTTTGAGAAGGTAGTCAGGACTTAAAGAAATTACAGAATAAAAATTACATGCATTAGCTTCTTAAAAAGTTACAATACGTTTAGGCAATAGTTAATGATACAGGCAAATCTATCAAGGGCATTTGCACATCAGTGATTGAGTTTGTAGAAATAAAAAAGGAGCACTAAAAAAAATTGAATGGTTAAAATTCCAAAATAGCAAAGCATTTGTCACATTATTTATTGTCACTAGTTCAGAAAATTACCCAAATACTTCTGCTGACAGTGCCCAATCAAATCACTATCAGTCAAGAACGATCACATTCTTTATAATATATTCTAGCATTCGGCACAGCGGGCTCTTCCTTACCTCCGAGCTAGAAGGCCTGGGTTCAAGTCTAATCTGCTCTATAAGTGTGATAACATCTCCGAACAGGTTAGTTAGAAAATATCTTGACTATATCATTTCTCTCCACTACTGATTTAAGGCAAATAGGACTGCAACTCTCAGTTTTCTCTCTCTCTCTTCTTAAATAGTGGGGTGACATGTGCTACTTATTCAATCTGCAGGAACTAATGGAAGATGATCACCAATGTATCCATTATCACTATAGTTATCCATGTATCCATTCAACACACTGGGGTGTGGAATATCATATCCTGGGGAACTCATCAACCTTCAGACACATTAATTTCTTTTATTCCTCATTTTACTTAGTACCTTGGATATCTAAGTTTGGAAGATTTCTTGTTTCTTTTTCAAAGACAACAAATATAAATTACCATTTGGCTTCTCTGACTTTTCCTCCATTAATCATTTTCAATTCTTCTCACTGCTTGTAATGGAGCCACATCTGCCTTAAATAAACATTTTCGTTCTGGATGTAGGTTTGCTTAGTGAGCTGGAAGGTTCGTTTTCAGATGTTTCATCACCATACTAGGTAACATCCTTAGTGAGCCTCCGGACGAAGCACTGGTGGTGTGGCCCGCTTTCTATTTATGTGTTTGGATTTCCTTGGGTTGGTGACGTCATTTCCTGCGGTGATATCATTTCCTACGCTGATGACATTTCCTGCCCCCCCCTCCCCCCTCCCAGGGATGGTAAATGGGATCCAAGTCAATGTGTTTGTTGGCAGAGTTCCTGTTGGAATGCCATGCTTCTAGGAATTCTCATGCATGTTCTCTGTTTGGCTTGCCCTAGGATAGATGTGTTGTCCCAGTTGAAGTGCTGTTCTTCCTCATCAGTCTGTAAGGATACCAGAGAGAGCGGGTCATGTCTTTTTGTGGATAGTGGGCGGCACGGTGGCACAGTGGTTAGCACTGCTGCCTCACAGCGCCAGAGACCCGGGTTCAATTCCCGCCTCAGGCAACTGACTGTGTGGAGTTTGCACGTTCTCCCCGTGTCTGCGTGGGTTTCCTCCGGGTGCTCCGGTTTCCTCCCACAGTCCAAAGATGTGCAGGTCAGGTGAATTGGCCATACTAAATTGCCTGTAGTGTTAGGTAAGGGGTAAATGTAAATGTAGGGGTAGGGGTATGGGTGGGTTGCGCTTCGGCGAATCGGTGTGGACTTGTTAGGCCGAAGGGCCTGTTTCCACACTGCAATGTAATGTAATCTAATCTAATCTAGTTGATATTCATGTATCCTGATGGCTAGTTTTCTGTCAGCTTGTTCAATGTAGTGTTTGTTACAGTTCTTGCATGGTATTTTGTAAATGACATTACTTTGGCTTGTTGTCTGAATATGGTCTTTCAAGTTCATTAGTTGCTGTTTTAGTGTGTTGGTGGATTTGTGGGCTACCATGGTGCCAAGGGGTCTGAGTAGCTTGGCAGTCATTTCAAAGATGTCTTTGATGTCGGGGATAGTGGCTAGGGTTTCTGGATGTGTTTTGTCTGCTTATTTGGGTTTGTTGCTGAGAAATCGGTGGACTGTGTTTGTTGGGTACAGTTCTTTTTGAATACATTAAATTATAAATTCCAGGATGCGGACAAGAAAGATTTCTTAACAGATTTAGAAACACCACTGAAAGACATCCAACTTCATCCGGAAGCTCACTGAAAACGTTACCTAGTATGGTGACGAAATATCCGAAAATAAACCTTCCAGCTCAGTGAGCAAACCTACATCCAGAACCTGAGTTACAAATCCTCTCAAATATTTTCATTTTAAATGCCTATGGAAATGTCTATTTTTTAGGTAATTGTATTTGCTCCTTTTTTCTATCAATTTCTTGGTTCTCAGCTCAGCTGTACAGCTGGTTTACAATGCAGAGTGACGTCAACAGCATAGGTTCAATTGCTGTACATGCTCATGCTATCATGATGGAATCTCCTCCTCAATCTATCCCCCTACCCGAGGTATGGTGACCTGACAAATTAAACCACTACCCAATTATCTTGCTCCAATGAGTCAGCAGCCCTCAGGGACTATGGCGACTTTACTCTTTACCCGCCTATTAATCCCATCCTTTATCAACAACACAACACCACACCTCTTTTTCACCTGCCTTTCCTAAAATTTCAAATATGGGTCATCCGCGATTTACAAACATTCTACTTACAAACGCTCATACATGAAAATGAAGTACCATACAAGGCTGTATTAATTTTAAAGATTAACATGCAAATATTTCCTTGTACTTCTGAATGGCTATTTTATATTGTCCCACATTGTGTTCTAACTTGAGTATAAATCAGCTTGCCAATGTACTCAAGAAGAGAACTCATTTGCAAGCCTGTACCCTTGAATCCCAAGTTCGCAGTCCTGGTTGCTCTGCAATCATGTTTCTGGCAACAGCTATTAGATTATACCCGTCTTTGTGCCTTTAAATCACTGACCATGCTGTGAATGCTGCGCGCTTTCAGGTTGGAGTGCCTTTTAACATTACTTTATATTCTAAACTTAGCAGATGCTTGGTTTTATTTTGCGTACCTTTAATTTCATTCATCGCTTCTCCAGTTCCTGTTACCAACTTTACTTCCTTCCAATTTAGCTGTCAAACAGGATTCTACCCCCATAACAAGCTACTTCAAGTGATCATCAACAGCACTTATCAAATCCCCATGAGAAGAGATTTAACCAATAGATCCTCTTATTTGAAGAGATTGGGGGCATTCTGGTGAGGTTTGCCGATGATACAAAGTTAGGTGAACAGGCAGATAGTTCGAAGGAGGTGGGGAGGCTACAGAAAGATTTCGACAGTTTAGGAGAATGGTCCAAGAAATGGCTGATGAAATTCAGTGTGAGTATTGCATTTTGGAAAAAAGAATACAGGCATGAACTACTTTATAAACGGTGAGAAAGTTCATAAAGCCAAAGTACAAAGTGATCTGGGAGTGCTAGTCCAAGATTCTCTAGAATTGACTTGCAGGTTGAGTGATTAAGAAAACAAATGTAATGTTGTCAATTATCTCAAGAGGGTTGGATGTAAAAGCAGTGATGTGCTACTGAGACTTTATAAAGATTTGGTTAGGCCTCATTTAGAATACTGTGTCCAGTTTTGGGCTCCACACCTCAGACAGGACATACTGGCACTGGAGCATGTCCAGCTGAGATTCACACACATGATCCCTGGAATGGAAGGCCTAACATACGATGAACGGCTGAGGATCCTGGGATTGTATTCATTAGAGTTTAGAAGGTTGAGAGGAGATCTAATAGAAACTTAACAAGATAATGCATGGCTTAGAGAGGGTGGACGCTGGGAAATTGTTTCCATCAGGCAGGGGTGCTAGGACTCGTGGGAACAGCCTTAGAATTAGATGGAGTCAACTTAGAACAGAAATGAGGAGACATTTCTTCAGCCAGAGAGTGGTGGGCCTGTGGAATTCATTGCCGCGGATCGCAGTGGAGGCCAGGGCGTTAAATGTCTTCAAGGCGGAGATTGATAAATTCTTAATCTCTCAAGGAATTAAGGGATACAGGGAAAGTGCAGGTAAGCGGCTTTGAAAAGCCCATCAGCCACGATTGTATGATGGAGTGGACTCAATGGGCCGAATGGCCTTATTTCCACTCCTATTTCTGATGGCCTTATTTCTATGCTCGCTGGTAAATAACACTGGGAGTAATCCTGAAATTGTAGCACATGAGGTCTTGCTATTTAAATTCTTTTGCTGTTCCCTAAAATCAAGACCAACCTGATCCCTCTTCTACCCATTTTTTAAAAAAAATTGATTTATGGGACGAAGGCACCACTGGCTAGGCCAGCATTTATTACCCATTCCTAACTGCCCTGAGGGCAGATAAGATTCAACAAAAGTGAAATGTTGGAAAATCTCAGCAGGTCTGGCAGCATCTGTGAGGAGAGAAAAAAGCTGACGTTTCAAGTCTAGCTGACCCTTTGTCAAAGCTTTGACAAATGGTCAGTTAGACTTGAAACGTCAGCTCTTTTCTCTCCTTACAGATGCTGCCAGACCTGCTGAGATTTCCAGCATTTCTCTTTTGGTTTCAGATTCCAGCATCCGCAGTAATTTGCTTTTATTTTTTAAGATTCAACCATATTGCCATGGTTCTGGAATCACATGTAGCCAGACCAGATAAAGTTGGCAGTTTTCTTCCATAAAGGACATTAGATGGGTTTGTCCAACAATCAACAACAGATTTGATTCTTAATTCCAGGTTTTAATATTAAGCTTAAAATTCCACCACCTGCCATGTCAGGATTCAAAACTGGATCCCCAGAACATTATCTGGGTCTATGGATTAACAATCCAGCGATAATATCACTAGACCATCACGTCCCTCATGATTTCGGACTGATCACCTCTTCCAGAAGAATATCCTGTGCTACTGCGTGATATCCTGGAGCTATCCTCAAACAAAACTGATACGTATCAGGCATCATTTCCTTTTCATGTAATCATATGGCTTTGTCTGTTCATATTATGATTTGCAGAGAAAATGAGGTCTGCAGATGCTGGAGATCGGAGATGGAAATATGTTGCTGGAGAAGCGCAGCAGGTCAGGCAGCATTCTAGGGAACAGGAGAATCGACGTTTCGGGCATTAGCCCTTCTTCAGGAATGAGGAAAGTTTGTCCAGCAGGCTAAGATAAAAGATAGGGAGGAGGGGCGTCGGAAAGGGGCGTCGGAAATGTGATAGGTGGAAAAAGGTCAAGGTGAGGGTGATAGGACAGACCTGGAGTACTGTGTGCAGATTTAGTTTCCTTAATTAAGAAAGGATGTACTGGCACTGGAGGGGGTGCAGAGGAGGTTCACTAGGTTGATTCCGGAGTTGAGGGGATTGGCTTATGAGGAGAGGCTGAGTAGACTGGGATTATAGTCATTGGAATTCAGAAGAATGAGGGGGGCGGATCTTGTATAAACATATAAAATTATGAAGG
>NC_057716.1:49039179-49066512 GCF_004010195.1 Chiloscyllium plagiosum | reverse complement strand
CCTTCATAATTTTATATGTTTATACAAGATCCGCCCCCCTCATTCTTCTGAATTCCAATGACTATAATCCCAGTCTACTCAGCCTCTCCTCATAAGCCAATCCCCTCAACTCCGGAATCAACCTAGTGAACCTCCTCTGCACCCCCTCCAGTGCCAGTACATCCTTTCTTAATTAAGGAAACTAAATCTGCACGCCCCCACCCCAATCTGTCCTATCACCCTCACCTTGACCTTTTTCCACCTATCACATTTCCGACACCCCTCCTCCAAGTCCCTCCTCCCTATCTTTTATCTTAGCCTGCTGGACAAACTTTCCTCATTCCTGAAGAAGGGCTAATGCCCGAAACGTCGATTCTTCTGTTCCCTAGAATGCTGCCTGACCTGCTGCGCTTCTCCAGCAACACATTTCCATCTCATATTATGATTTGCTACATGCATTGTTAAAAACTTCCTTCATCATTGATTCCCACACTGTGCAATCTGGTATAACACAACAGTTGTGTTCCTCTACAACCTCGCGCTACAGAAAATCGCGCTGTAAAAGACAGTTATATCCATTCAATAGAAAGTTCGCATTATCCGAACAGCATCAATAATTCATCAACTGTGTTATAGCCAGTTTGCATTGACAAAATGTGTGTTATACCAGAATGACCTGTAACTGGCTGGTTTTATTCAGCCTTCTTTCCTGAAGAGCAGCTGTTTCATTGTAAATTTTCTGTGAGCAAATAGAAATAATTTTAATGCTCTAAAATCTTGGCAAGTTTAGAAAACCATAACGTGCACTTCCACCATCTTGCAGCTACCTCTTCTCGAACGCTGTGATGTAAGGATTTAGTCAGTCTTCATTGTTTCGGCTCAAACTAAATACATTAGGTTCCAATTTTTTTTTGTTAGCTCCTCAGCTGCCCTATATTTCTGGCATGTAACTTGAGAGTTCTAACGTGAAGGTAGGCACAAAATATGAATACAATATCCCTGTAATTTCCTTATTTGTCGTAATAATTTCTCCTGTCTCTGCCTTTAAAAGGACTAATATTTCCCTCAGCTACTCTCATTTTACCAATTTCTTATAGCTCTTACTATTTGTTTTTATATTAAGGGATATTAATTCCAGTTTTTCCCCTTTCATCATTTTTGGAGGCCTTCCAGTTTCTGAAACATTTCCAATCCTCAGGCTTGCTACTATTCCTAATAATACTCTTTACTGCCTTAGTATACGCAGGATAGATTTTTCTCACAGTGCTTGTTTGCTTTTTTTAAAATGATTTTTAATGCATTTTTGTTGAACATTTTTAATTGCTCTTTAAATGCATAGAGTCATAGAGATGTACAGCATGGAAACAGACCCTTCGGTCCAACCTTTCCATGCCAACGAGATATCCCAACCCAATCTCGTCCCACCTGCCAGCACCCAGCCCATATCTCTCCAAACCTTTCCTATTAATATACCCATCCAAATGCCTCTTAAATGTTACAATTGTACCAGCGTCCTCCACTTCCTCTGGCAGCTCTTTCCATACACGTACCACCCTCTGCGTGAAAAAGTTGCCCCTTAGGTCTCTTTTATATCTTTCCCCACTCACCCTAAACCTATGCCCTCTAGTTCTGGTCTCCCCGACACCAGGGAAAAAACTTTGCCTATTTAATCTATCCATGCCCCTCATAATTTTGTAAACCTCTATAAGGTCACCCCTCAACCAATGTCCTGTACAGCTGCAACATGACCTCCCAACTCCTGTACTCAATACTCTGACCAATAAAGGAAAGCATACCAAACGCCTTCTTCGCTATCCTATCTACCTGCGACTCCACTTTCAAGGAGCTATGAACCGGCACTCCAAGGTCTCTTTGTTCAGCAACACTCCCAAGGACCTTACCATTAAGTGTATAAGTCCTGCTAAGATTTGCTTTCCCAAAATGCATTTACCACTGTTGATTTACCACCATCCCTTTTAATCTAACTACCCAAACAACTTCAAGATTCTTGTTTGGGATTGAATAAATGGCTCTCAAACTTAACATGGCATCGAACTGTATTATGTTCACATCTTCCAAAAAACTTTCATTATGAAATAACATATTTCTGGACTATGAAAGACTGAAACATAGAACTATTTTGACATTTCTGCACCCATTCATTTATCATATAATTCTTTAGAAAGTAAAAATCAAAAGGTCAAAGAGAACAGTGGAGTATCTGCTGTTTCTTGGAAGGGTAAGTGATTTCAAGTGAAGAGTCTATTGGAGCTTTCAGAAGAAATAAGAGGTGAATTTTAAGATTCTTAATTGCTGGCCAAACAGACTTGGATAAGTTCTAGAATCAATGCTATTTCAACAGCTTCTGGACTGTGGAGCTGTGTGTTTTCACAGATCTATATAACTGTTGTTAGACAGGCATGCAGCAAGGGACAAACCTTAAAGCAAAACCTGCTAAAATCTCTGTCAGCAGTTGGAAAACAGGATAACAATTCAAATATCAAGACTCCTAATTATTTCCTATCTATTTGAATCTAAACTCTGAGTTGAAGATCTTTTGTCATTCTGCAACTGCCAAGAAGTTGATCTTGATTTAGGGACCAAAGGAACTGTGAGAGGTCAATACATTCTACCTTCTCAATCTGTGCCCTTGACTTGGTGACTTTTTTTTCCCCTTTTTCATTCCAACCCATAATTATGTCTGCAGAGCTGTGTAACTTGTACGTGTATGAATCGACGTGTTTGAAACCAAGAGGAAAGTATACTTCTTAATCACAATTTAGTTGTTTACCATTTTTGCAATTTACTTAGAAAAAAGTTCTTGCTTTTCATAAAGGAGTTATTTTAGTGTTTGTTTAAAGCACCAGATGGACATTTCTTTTCGTAGCACAAAGGAGATAAATTTATTATTTTGGTGATTCAATAAGACATTTCCACTTTTGGTATAATCCATGGATTAGGGGGACTTAATTACCAACACACCACTCCCATCAGAGCCGCTATGCTCAGTTTCCACATGGGCCACAACACACTAATCCTCCACATTTTACTCAATTGTCTACAGTCATGAAAATGTGTCCATAAATCCTTGATCTGGACAGACAACATGACCTCCAACAGTTTTGCAGCTACAGGAAGCAATATCTATCCCCAATTGTACTGTCCCCACACCATCACATTCCATTTTTTGTTCCACCCAGCTTAAAAGCATCCTGCAACTTACTTTGTTTATCATCCTACAGTTCTTGTTCTTATACAGAGAGAAGGCAAGTATTTGTACCTGTTGGTCAGAATCAAATGCTGAGGCTCCTCCTTTACTATGTTAGACCCCCACACCTGTTTCACTCTGAATCACAGTCATATCCTTCTGTCTCTGATATTTAATCAACTTCAAATTTCTACTTAACCCAAAGCCTGTAACTGCCCACAGAATAAAGCATCCAGATAGCTCTTCTCCCTCCCAACATCCATAATTGTATTTCTATGTCTGCTGGAAATCTTTCTGCTTTCTCCTAAATGTATCCCCCAAATAAATACTAGCACTACATTTTCTAGTTCTCCATTCTCAATCTATTGTGCGAATCCACCCCCACCCCCTCATTTCTTGCCCTTTATCTTGGATACTTTGCCAATTTTTAACTTTCCAGGAGACTTTCTCGCATGTACTACTAATGTGGTCATCCACCAGTATTCTGACTTTGCTGGCCAATACACTGCCTGTGAATCACATAGATGAATGCAAAAAGGATAGCGCTGATCGTTGTTCCTTCCAGTACTGGTGGCTCATCATATATATTAAAAGCAGTTTGGGTTCCAATCATATACAAATTAGTATGAGGCAAACCTTTCAACCATCTAAAGGAATTTGAAATTCAACTGTATTATCTATTCAAAATTTTGTTGGTAAACCAAGGCCTGTGCCTTTTCATGACTTTGCTCACTACAGTCCATCTGTCTACCTTATTTACCAACATGGATACGCTAAACCCGGTCACCATATCTAGAAAATGTAACAGATAGGCATTTCAATCATTGTCCCACGTCTTTAATCTCTGGCTACTACTCTTATCTGTAGAAGTCAAAAAACATTTCTTGGAGCTGTTAACGAGAAATTCCCAGTTTCTCAAATAGACAATAATAATGTCCCTCGGCTCCTAAATTTTAAATTTAGCTTGGCTGTCTAAAGATACACCAATTCTGTAACACCCTTGAGATCTCTCACCTCCCCTTTTGCAGGTTCTTTGGGCCTGCAAAATCAGGAACCTGCCCACCATCCTTGATCAGATGGTGGAACAACCTGTCGTAACACAATCAAGACAGCCCTGGTGCAACACTAGAGTCCTGAAGCCCACAGTAAAAGCTTTAGCAGTTGTCACCCGGAGGTCGTGAATCATGGAATAAACACTCAACACAAATTTGTCGCAAACATAAATGACAAATAACAGCCTCTGGTTGCAAAGAATATTTTTTGATTGGTAATGAGAATCGTGACAACAAGTAAAGATTAGGGTCAAAGTCAGACTTGCAATCTACAACTAATGCTTGCTTCTTAAGTTTTGAAACACTACTCAAATTGGTTTTTTATGAACATTGATGCTTACTCCAAGGAATTCTCCACAAAGTAATAGAACTTTCTGTTCCATTATATTTAGTTATTCATGCAGTCTGTACTATCTACATTTATATCCAAGTGAGTAGTTATGAAAACATGCTAAAGTGCTGATAACAGCATGCCTGCAGGTTAAACACTGCAATGGGAGGAAAAATAACAGGGTAACAACATCAATTAATTTTAGTATTGCACTTATACTGTATCTTACTGTGCTTACCAAATGTTACTTCTCCATTGCCATTCTTGTCAAACAGCTGAAAAGCCACAATAAACATGGCATCAGGAGCACACAGAACAGATTCAAATGCCAGAAACTCTTGAAAGGAGATCAACCTATAATTGCAATGCATAAGTTATCAAAGAAGGCTAATCAAAAATTGAGATACTTAAAGAAACAAACAGAAGTTGCTTCATGTCAAATTAAAGAGTACACTTTTAAATTCATTGCTGGATTTTCAGTACAAAGGTGCCTATATTAATTTGACACTGCCAGAATTACAACATTAGCAATTCCAACAAATACACATTTAAAGAAATATCAACAACTCATGCTTCCCATTAGGTCTGGGTGGTAAGTGCGTTGATCAGATTACAGCAGAATTCCTGTTCAGCTGCAACCTGATCACCAGTACATATTGCATTGAGTCTAACGAGATTCATCATTTCACGTAGTCAGAAAATAGACTGAGGAAGAGGTAAAATGGTTGGATTACGAATTCCAGATTTTTTTGCCCAATAATACATTCATAGATGCATTCAAAATGTTAAGCATATAGCTGACCACTTGTCTAAAAATGTGTAAAATTTACAGCAAGTGCCCAACATCAACTACAGTGGTAATCTAGAGCATGTCATCAGATTCTCAGAAAAGACATTTTAATTGCTTCTTAATTCACTTTTGAATAGACGATATTTAATAAAGAACCTATTTCTGAAGAAAAGAGAGCTATGCATGGTTGTATTTTACAAAAGTGGAAACAGTTTTTCCAAGATTTGCACTCTATCCAGGATCAGGGATCAGCATTGTTTGGCAGGGTAGAAGCCAAGCATTGGACACTTTTTGACATATATACCTTACTCCTAATCCTGACCATAGTAGTTCACACCAATACGTATGAACTGTTGAATTAGTTGTGTCACAAGTTATTTAATAATTTACTGACCACGACAAAGCACTTAAAATCATAAAACTGTACTTGTTTGTTACATCTGTTTCCACCTGTACTATTTAATCATTATTTCAAAACTTAAATTGGGTGGTTTTTAACCACTTAAATTTTTAGATAAAAATTGGTTTTCAATTCAATTAACTGCATAATAATCTATCCTGCAACATGGATCATACCCTCTTAAATAGTCACCTGTCAGACAAAGCTGGGCTGCCTGCTTACGACAAACTGCTGCTGAATCCTAACTCTCAGTAATGGCAGCCTTCACAAACCTTGGTCTTCCTTTCAATCAACACATGCTGATTTTCGACATCCTGTTGCACTGATATAAAGCATATGTCAGAATTCTTCACTTCAAAACAGCAACACTAAACTGCACTTCAACAAAAAACTTATGGAAAAGGTAGTCACATATCATTGCAATGGGATAGCTAAAATATTAGTGGCATTGAATATACACCATATGGTATATTACCCAACTATTTTCTAATATTGCTGAGTTTTTTATGAAAGCAATACACATTGCAGTTCTTCAATTGTGAATGATCTATAACAATAAATATTGACAGTACAAGCAATGAACATAGACAAAGTTGATGGCAAAAATATCTAGCATTATTCCCAATTTTTAAACAGTGCCATGCTAAACATAAATTATACAAACATTGTCAGAAGAGACAAGAACTTTCCAGAACCAAATGTAACATGAAATGATTATCAGATTTTTGTACAAAAACATTAGTCCCTTTCCATTCATATTTAACTTCAGCATATTATAAAGAACTTGCTTTGCTAAAAAGGAAGTACCCTGCATTTCTTTTATATCAACTTTTTCAAATTCTGGATGTCGTCAACTAAATGAATATTGAATTGGTGACAGAAGGAAAAAGGAATCCCTCTCCATATTCAGACTGCCAGGAAAAAATCATTCACTGGAGCCAAATACATTTTGATGCACAACAGCATAATTGATCGACTTCAGTTTTGTAGAAGAGGTTTCTGCTTCATATCAATATTAAATAAAAACTTCAATATGGATAAAAGTACTGTACATGAGACATTGCTCGAGGAGCACCATCTCACATCTTCATACTGATCCAGCAATAACTGCACTGGAGTCAAAACAATTGTAAAATAGTGCAGCAATGGGCCCTTGTTCTTCTTAGAACCACTTTAACCTATCTACAATAAACAAACTTGGATAGAAAGTACATACTATATTACTCTCACTCTTTTCATATCATACTGGAGGTGAGGCAGGCCCCAGGAATTACTTCAGCTGGGACAGTGATCAAATCTGCATTGTTTACATTGCCTTGTATCACCAGGTGGCCAAATGTCAGGAAACATTAAACTACGGTACAGCACCAGTGCATACGTATACACACATGGTAATGGAATCTCTGAGCCAACTGAGGTCAAAGTGTATCCAATCCAGATCCATGGGTTTGTGGGGATAGAAAATAAACCAATGAAATATTGTATCATAAAAATTGTACTGATCACCTAGAATGAGAAATTTGTAGTTTATGAAAAATTAAAAATGGCTGCAATTGAAGCATATTCATTTAATTCTTTGTACACTGGACTGTGCATTAGCTTTGCTTTTCTGTCCAAGCATAATTAATTACTGGCTTTCTAACAAAACATAACTCTCATTTAAGGTCTGACAATTAGTTTAAAATTCTGTTTACTTCCTGCCACCATTGCATTAGGCTGCATAATTATCTTCAGATTCAATTAAATTATTAATGACTCTCCAGCTTGTCTTTATTTATCCTGAAAAGTTAATTTAACACTGTTTGCTTCAAATATCATTCATCTATCTAGGATAAGACTGAAAATTTTCTTTGATAATCAATTCCTTCATTGTTATAAATTGCAATGAATGTAAATGGGATGTTACCCTTTACTAAAAGACTAACGACATTTTTCAGCAATTCTATAGAGCTCTAATAAGACCACACCTGGAGCACTGTCCACTCAGGATATATTTCTAACTTACAGATGGTACATTGAAAGCAATTAAATTGATTCCTAGAATCAAAAGAGTTCATGTAGAATAGTCTCACTGGAGTTTAAAAAGTAAAAGATGGTCTCATTGAAATATACAAACAAAAATTCTTAAAGGGCTTGACAAACTCAATGTTGCAAAGTTGTTTCCCTTTGTTGTAGGGTCTAGAACAGGGTTCACCAACTTTTTCACTGGGGGCCACATTTCAATAGTTCTCTCGTGAATGGCCTGGAGAGACGGGTGGGAACAATCAAAGTTAAGCAAGTTAGCTTTTACAACAGGGAGAAAGTGAGGACTGTAGATGCTGGAGATCAGAGTCGAGAGAGTGGTGCTGGCATAGCACAGCAGGTCGGGCAGCATTTGAGGAGCAGCAGAATCAACATTACAGGCATAAGCCCTTCATCAGGAATGTTAAGTTTTACAATTTAGTTGAGAATTCAAATGAGGAATTGTTAAAAATGCCCACTAAAACAAAGCCAAACTGCAAAACCATTTTCGAACCCATCTCAGTTAAGAAACTGAGATGAAGACAGAATAAAACTAGCCACAAGCCCGAATAATTCAGGAATGGAATTGGGACCAGGACCAAACTTTAAAAATTGATTTAACAAAACCAAATTTGGTTTGCATCTCGTAGCACACACTCTGCACTGGCGTCAGCAGAATCCATGGAAAGTGGGGATTGGAAGTGGACTGCCTTTCAGCCTGAATTTTCATCCTCTCCTACCCTGCTTTGAAAAAAAGGCTTTTGGGGAAGGAGGTTGTATGAATAGCTCAGAAACATATACACACTCACCCAGATGGACTCAACCACAATGATTCACCAACTTAAAAACATGCCTGCGCCTATTCGCTCACCAAATTCCCCATGCGTTCTCAGTAATTCATTCACTAATCCATTCACAGCCAGCAGGTTGCCTGATTAATATCACTGAAGTGACTCGTGGTCATGAAGGTACAAACACATGTTCTGATCAACATCACAGCTGCTCTTGAACTTGCCGCTACCATTCCTGCAAAGGCCTGACTCTTGTATTCCTAACCACCTGGCAGCCAGTTATGTGGCTCTCATTTTTCTTCGACTAAAACCACTGTGTTTTACAATCCTCCAAATCCCCATGCCACAGACCCACACTGTATCTCAAGGCCTTAGGCTGATTTAAACTAATCATATTGAAACACTTGCTGCTCTGCCAATGACAGAGTGTTTAGTGAACCTATCAGCACCAAATACAGGAGAGAAACACGCTGATTTGAGAACAGATTTTGCAAGATCTTCCAGTTACACTTAGATGTATAACAGTTTCGTAGCATAGAACTTGAAGTCTCCTGGAAAAAAAATCTTTTCCTCATATACACATCAAGGCATCTTGCAAATTATCCCAATGAGTACAAGATGCAAGGTTCTGACAAAAGATGCATATTATCATGATTAACTATATTTTGAACAGCTCAACAGACACAGAGGATTCCTCAGCAGAACTCTATTGGACGAGCCTGGGCTAGAACTGGGATTCACAATTTCAGGATAAGGGGCTGGTCATGTATGACTAAAATGAGGAGAAATGTTTTCACCCAGAAGACAGTGAATCTATGGAATTCTCAACCCTCGAGAACTGTGGATATCCAGTTGAAGACAATCAAGAACAAAACTGATAATTTTTTGGACACAAAAGGAAATCAAGAGACACGGTGATACAGCAGAAAACTAGAGGTGATGCAGATTTTATTGAATGATGGAGAAGAGCCCTGGAACGTATGGCCTACTCTTGCGCCTAATTTTTATGTCACAAATATTTCATTCGTTAAGTTATATGGCTCAATTAAAAAGTATCAAAATATTGTTTTGGCTTTTTTCTTTTGAATATTTTCTGATATCCTGCCAATTTACCCTGAAACCTTGTTTCACTTCGTTACATCCAGTCTGTCTTAAAGTTTTATTAGAATTCACTTCACAATCAATTAATACGTGCTGGTTCTTCAATAAGTATCCTTAGAAAATAGGAAAAAAATAGAAAAAGTCATTTAAAATACTAGGCTAACTTTTACTGAAATACAAAATTTTAATTAAAGCTGTACAGTATTTATTTATGGGAAACAGCTGATATGTAATTTTATGTTTGGAATTTCCACAGCAATTTATTTATCCATCTGTTGTCATTTTATGCACAACTATTTATAGTGCCAACATTTTCTTGCTTTTACTTGCTTTAGGCCTATAAGGCCTACCAGCAGAAGCACATCATTCAGCCCATCAACCGCTCTGCCGTTCAATTCATGGTTGATCCGATAATCCTCAACTCTACTTTCCTCCTTTTCACTATAATACTTGATTCCTTTACTGATTAAAATATAAGCGTTTGTATTCCACAGGATAATTTAAAAAACTCAAATTAGCTTGACATACGTGACATGTTGGCATGCTCCTGTAAATGAACACAACAAACCTCTTTTAAAGCTGATATTTGAAAGAAGAAGTATAATACATCGTTAACGTATCGGCTGAATCAATTCAAAACTTTTGATTGTTTGACTTCTCACTTTAAAGAAAGCTTTGCAGTGTTTTAATAATTGTCAGATATGTGCTAGTTCTAATCAGGCAGTTTCTGTATTAACTGCAGTAATGTGATGTGATACTACAACATTCACCTTGCAATATAGTGAAGATTTAGCCTTATCCAGGGAGAGCAAGCTGAAGCAGCAGACGTGATGGATTGCTAATCTCAATCAAAAGGAGAAAGCACTTAATCAGGAAGCTACAGTCTTCTTTAGTCACAAAAGTAAGTGATAATTTGCATTTAGAGCCTTCTCTAAGAATTTGTAAAGCAACATTTGTCAGCAACACAAACAGAACTGAATAAATGCAAAAAAACGAACCAAATTTTAATGGCTTCAGAAATTCAACCGGTTGCAATTGCTATGAATGACAACACTATTTTAAGTAACTGGTGCTCATTCACCAACATCAAGCTTCACTTGAAATGTCACAGCATTCAAGGTTATGGGCCTAATGTTTGAAGGTGGAATTAGTGCAGATTTAGTGCAGCTTTGACAGTAGAGATTTGATGGGCCAAAGGGACTCTTCTGTACTGTATGATTCCGTGAGAGTGAATATTTTATAAAAGTCTAAATTCTTCCAAATTAAGAGAAGCAATGTGAATGACATAGTTCAGTAAATTTGAGTAATTTTTAATTTCTTATAAATATACTGCACTGAAAACATGAAAAAAAGATTAATGACCAGGTTTGCAAAATGACAGCAACTTATCTTTCCTATAGAATTTAACATTAAAAGTTTATCTCACTGAATCCTGGTAGAAGAGCAAATGACACACTTTTCTCTTCAACTCAATAAAAAAGCTTTCTGGAAAAGACTCCCACTCTCTAAATTCTGATCATTTAATTATATGCATTTATTTAAAACTGAACAAGAGCAGAAAAATATGTAGTAAAGTTATAAATTTCTTTGTGGAAGTTGACAGCTTAGTTATCATTTTCCTGGACTGCAATTGGTTGTCCACAACCTTGCTTTTGGAGTTCATGCGATAATGACAAAACATCACAAATGATCGATTCTTTGTTATCACCAGGAACATCTTGTGCTTAATTTTGCACAATAACTATAAACAAACATCTTTCAAAATGTACAGAAAGAGTGCGAGAAAAAGACATTTTAGATTAGTTCGCAAATTAAAAGTTAAATATCACCTTACCCATCTTTAGTTTGGTCAGCTACGCCAGCTAGAAGCTGTACAGTCTTGGGGTTGTAATGTGGATCGGTGTGTAATCCCAAATATTTCTGCACAAAGTCTGTTGGAGTCATGTAATGCTCCCCATCCTTGGTGACACTACAAAACTGAAAAAAAAAGTAAAGATAAAATAATAATATTTGCTTTGTTGGAGGTATGTAGAATTGAATGGGACAACCTTTAACGCACATTACACCAAAAAAAAAGGAGAACGCAGCTATTACCAAAATAATATGCAGTGTTACAAACAAAGTTTAAAAGATTATGAAGCTTTGGAATGTCGCTTTAAGGCAAAATAATGAAATGAAAAGGATCACAAGACCTTCTCTGAATTCTGCCAACAAGCTTGGGTGGCTTGGCTGTTAAAGATTCAAAGAGGGCTGGGTCTGCTTTTTGACACCTTAGATAATGGCATGTGCATGTGTGGACTGTGCGTAGACTCCAAGCCTTACAGGGAGGTTTAAGGTCAGGTTTTTTTTATAACAATTGAATTTTAAGAGTAGACCAAAAGGAGACTGGCAAACACAGCAAGCCAGGCAGCATCAGGAGGTGGAGCGGTCAATGTTCCGGGTCGAGACCCTTCATCAGGATGGGCCAGAGTAGAGGTCACAGCATGCCATTACACTATGATGTTATAGCTTTTTTTTTAAAAAAAGACAGCTCTGAAATTTGAGAAAGTTAAAAATCACTGTATCAGGTTATAGTCCAACAGGTTTATTTGGAAGTACTAGCTTTCAGAGCACTGCTCCTTTATCAGGTAACTAGTGGGGCAGGATCATAAGACACAGAATTTATTGCAAAAGATCACAGTTCATGCAATTAAAACAATATATAGAACAAACCTAGATTGCTGTTAAGTCTTTCGTCTTTAAACTGGGTTGCAGGTTTTGGTTAATATGTAATTTTCATTAATATGTAAATCCCAGAACTACTTTTAAGCCATATTCTCGAGATAATTTACGGTTTGATTAAAAAAAAAAGGTGACATCTCAGCTCAGACAATGCATTAAAGACGTGGGGTTAGAGTTCATCTGTATCGCAATCTTGAGTCAGACTGGTTCTATTTCCAAAGTAGGAATTTATGAAATGTTATATGGATTGACTTCCTGCAGGTTGTGCACTTTTTGAGCGAAAATAGAATATATCTGCAAATACATTGCCCAAAAGGGAACCACATTTATTTTCTTTGTTCCTTTGTGCACTTCTATGGAAGCTTTTGCAGTATATTTCAGGTTTCTAACTAGTTCATTGTTTTCTTCTCTCCATTCATCAAGATTAATGTCTTGATCAGACAATATTGTATTCTAAAATCCTTCCATTTGTCAGGTAGATAACTTCTTGATGGCTATGGACAGACCACTTTCTCATGGTTTTTTGAAAAGATATACAGCTATTTCAAATTACAAATTGATTCTCTAAAGTTTTTTTTAAATTTACAGCTTCCCAAACTTCTAGAGCCAATTCACCCTCATACTTCACTGTGTTCAGATTTGAGATCCTTGGTTTAAGCTTGACTGAATCACTCAAAATCAATGCAAAACAGCTAAGATAGTTACTTAAAGTATGTGCTGACAACATACAGGCCTGAAATTTTTTCAGTTAAACATTGAGAATAAGAAACTGAATATACTAATATGTCATGTCCAACTGTAAAGAAATTATCGTATGTGGAAAACCATATATCCATAAATAATGCATTAGTACTTATCTTCTTTTGCAGTAATATCTACCTTAGATATAGGTGAAGTAGACCTACTGTCTGAAAATTGAGTGAGAATTCCAGTTTAAGTTTTTAAATAAGTAAACTTCAATGTACACTGCTTAGATGGTAACTACAAGAACAGATCTGAAAGAATTCTACTGCCACTAATTATTAAATAGTCCCAGTTTCTAAGATTCAATGGTAGAAAGCTCAACTGCTATTTTAATGTTAACTTCAAAATGTACTGCATACCTTCTGTAATTTGAAGAAAATCTTAAAAAATTTAAAATGCAAGGTTCAGTATAAACATCATGCTACAGATCATCTATGAAAACTATTTTCAGACAAAGCAAAATCACAAGGCACTAATTCATTTGCTAAAAAGTTAAATATATTAGGATGGAAGTGTATTATGTAGAGCTACAAATGCAGAATGCCCTACATAGGAAATTTATTAAGAATCTCCATAGTATGATTTGCAAGTCAGACCATAACCAATCATTAAACAAGCATTCACATTGATAAAACTCCAAAACTCAAACACACAAAGAAATGCGTATACAAACATTTCCCTGGCATGCCCTTCCCAATTGTTCTCTCATATCAATTTTTCTTAAAAGCAGATATGAAAACTTCAACAGTCCAACCCATTAAATTCTTACACGTTGAATAGTGGGAAAACAAGAATATGAAAGATCAGGTTTTATTTTCAGGAAGGTCTTCCATGAGGTATATCATTAGCAAATCTGAAATTGTTCTCATGCAGGTGGTACTGCCTTGAACTGTCGTAGTCCACCTGGTGCAGTTGCACCACAGTGCTTTTAAGGAGTTTTAGGATCATATTCCAGCTACAGTGAAGAAACAGCAATATAGTTCCAAGTCAACATGGTTTGTGTCTTGAGGGGACCACTTGGTTTATAAAGAAAAATGATGGAGGAATAAAGTAAAACAGAACGTTTGGACAAGGAGAGCTAGCTTCCAACACACAAACAGATTTTGATTTTTGGGTTTGACTTAATGCATTACTGCAATATAAACATTAACTTTTCGACACATGAAATAAGGCAATTTTTTCCCTGAATGTTGTATTAAACATGTCAAAATAGACTTCACTTTGTAACAAAACATTTCAAAGCAGGAGCACATATTGTAGTCTGGGAATTTAAGTGTGCTTAGGCATTAACTGGTAGAAAACGACTGCGATAATTACTGAATAAAGGACAAAGAACAATACAGCATACGAACAAACCCTTTGGCCCTCCAAGCCTGCACCAATATATCCACACTAAAACAGTCTCTGCTTACGGGATTCGTATCCCTCTTGTCCCTTCCTATTCATGTATTTGTCCAGGTGCTTCTTGAATGCATCTATTGTGTCTGCTTCCACCACCTTCTCTAGCAATGTGTTCCAGGCAGTCACCACATTTTTGTGTACAAAACTTGCCTTGCATATCTCTTTTAAAACCCTTCCTCCACCACCTTGAACTTGTGTCCTCTTGTTATTGACCCTTCCACCCTGGGAAAAAGCCACATACTGTCCATGCCATTCACAATCTTATAAACTTCTATTAGGCTGCCCTCAAACTCCTGTGCTCCAGCAAAAAGAAACCCAGTCTTTCCAACCTTCCTTCATAGCTAAAATCCTCTATGCCAGGTAACATCCTGGTAAACCTTTTCCATACCCTCTCCGAAGCATCCACATCTTTCTGTTAGTGTGGTGACCAGAACTGTACACTATATTCCAAGTGTGGCCTAACTAAAGTTTGATGAAGCTGCAGCATAACTTGTTTTTCCTTATTCTTCTTCCAACGAAGGCTAGCATGCCATAAGCTTTTTTTTTAAAAACTACCTTATCTACCTGCGCTGTCACCTTCAGCGACCGGTGGACCTGCACACCCGCACACCCAGATCCCTCTACATATCAATACTCCTAAGGGTTCTGCCATTCACTGTATAGTTTCCACCTGCATTTTGCCTTCCAAAACGCTTCACCTCACATTTGTCCAGATTAAACTCTATCTGCCATTTTTCTGCCCATGCCTCAATATCCTGCTGTGACCTCTGACAATCCTCCTCACTATCTGCAACTCCACCAAACTTTATATCATCCACAAACTCACTAATTAGACCAACTATGTTTTCCTCCAAATCATTTATATAGACCACGAACAATACAGGCCCCAGCACTAGTCACAACCCTCCATTCTGAAAAGCATCCTTCCACTGTTACCCTCTGTCTCTTATGACTAAGCCAGTTCTGTATCCATCTTGCCAGCTCACCTCTGATACCATGTGACTTCATCTTTTGTACCAGTCTGCCATGTCAAGGGCTTTACTGAAGTCCATGTAGTCAACAATCAATCATCGTCATCTCGTCAAACAAAAGTGATAAAATTCGTGAGGTACAACCTCCCCCACACAAAACTATGCTACCGCTAATAAGTCCATTTGCTTCTAAATGCATATAGATCTTGTCCACAAGAAACTTTTCCAATAAATTTCCCTACCATCAACATTAGACTCTCAGGCCTGTAATTTCCAGGATTAGCCTTGCTACCCTTCTTAAACAATGGTACAACATGGGCTATTCTCCAGTCTTCTGGGACCTTGCCTGTGGCCAAAGAGGATACAAAGGTCTGCTGTTATCCCTAACTACAAGTATCTTAAAACTCATGGTATTATGGTTACTATTCCCAAAATACTCCCCTGCTAAAACTGCACTCACTTGGCCAGCCTCATTTTCCAAAACCAGGTCCAGTTTAATGCCTTCCCTAGTTGGACTACTTACATACCCTGTCAAGAACACTGGAGGGAGAAAACAGTGCAGATTCCCTGAATTTTGCTTTTTTTGGAAACAAGTAAAAGGCAGATCCCTGTCCAGAAGCCAACCTGATTCAAAGGTGTTACTAACGGGGCTACCCAACAGAACAAAAAGTACAAAATTACTATGCTTTTTGGGTTGCTGAATGACAGAGATCACAACGGCTGGGAGAGAAGGTGCAATGGTCAGTTGAACAGAGACCCATGATCGTAGGGGCGAGGGTGGTGGCTTAGCTAGGCCTAAAATAAAGGTTCCTGCTGTTCCAGGTCCATTCAGAGTACAGTGAAATCCTTCTTACATCTTTTAAATGCTGGGTTTCTCAACTTCTTCAAATGAACACATTAACTTTGCACGTGGCCCACTGATATGTGACTAGAAGCATACATAGACCAGTACAGGGAAAGAAGACAGGTTTCCTCCACTGAACATCATGATCCAGGTGAGTTGTTACAACAATATATTGTTTCATGATTGCTACTAATGAGGCAAGTATTTTAGTTCCAGATTTATTCATTTGATTTAAATTCATCCAGCTTCTATGGTGGTGTTTGAATTTATGCTTCTGCAGTTGTTCAAAATAGCAATTCTTATTACAATAACATTATTACCGCTACCAAAACTCTTAAAATCTCTAACTCTTCAATGTCACTTCAATATTATCAGCTTCGATTTGTGTGCTCAAACCCTGAAATGAAACTTGAACCCACAAGCTACTGATTCAAAGACAACAATGTTTTCAACTGAGCCAGGGCTAGCAATTTTTCCCCAATTCTGGTTGCTATATCTGGTTTCAACCAATAATATACACTTCAGCGCTCCTATTCTCATCCACATGATGCATCTTAGTGAGATCATACAATAGTTTCCACAAGTTGTACTGACGACACCCAACTCTAGCTCAGCAGCAGCCCTCTCAACTATCTCAATATAACTTAGCAATCAAAATCTTTAACAGTACTAAGCAAAAATTTGCTTGGCTTAAATATTTGCAAGGCAAATATGATTGCCTTTAGTACCAGAAACAAACTGTTTCCTATGCCTCTCAGAAACTGAGCTCAACCAGACAGTTTGCAACCTTGGTTGCATCGCTGATTCCAAGATGAGCTTGTGACCACGTATCTGCCTTTACAAAAACCACCTATATCCACTTCTGTAATATTGCCTCAGACCAACTCGTCTACTCTGAAAGCTATCCATGTCTTTATTATTTTATCACATGTCTAATGCCTAGAATAGATGGGCTGCTTTATGAGGAAAGGTTAGACAGGCTAGGCTTACACTTGTTGAGAGTTTAAAAGAGCAAGATTGAAACATAAGACCCTGAGGGGTCTTCACTGGTTAGATGGGAAAGAATGTTTCATTTTTTCAATCAAGAACTAGCAAGCAGATAAAGATGAGATAATTATGTCCATCATGTTCAACTCTTTCAAAAAGCCATCCACATTTATTCCTATATCTTTCCACTCACATCTCAACAAAATTCCTCCCTTACCCAATTGGCTTTTAAGAACATTTATTCAATATGCATTGCACGAGTAGATATACATTAGGAGAAAAATTAACCATTCAATCAAATTATTTTACTAGGGCCTTTAAGATGATCATAGAGAGTACGGAATTAAAGATTTAAAATAAACATTTTGAGTCTATTGCTTAAGTTAAATTTGTGCTCATCTGAAAGGAGGCATTATATTCCTTGCAATGTGCATAATTGTTTTCCCTCCATCTCAAGCTGAACTTTCAAACTAAAAGGAAATCTAGTTGTCTATTTGGAAGCAATTTACAACGACTGAAGGCAGAAGTTAGCTTTACACTAGCTTAGATACATAAATACTGCACACCATTTTTAACAGAATCCCTCCAGTGTGGAAGCAGGCCATTTGGCCCATTGAGTCCACACCAAACACCCGAAGATAATCCCAACGAGATCTGGCCTTCTACCCTTTCCCTGTAATCCCTCTTCATCTACCATGGCTAATCTACCTGGCCTGCACATTCTGAAACACTATGGACAATTTAGATTGGCCAACCCACCTAACCTGTATATCTTTGGATTGTGGGAGGAAATCTGAGCAGACACGAGGAGAATGTACAAATTCAACACAGACAATCACCCAAGACTGGAATCGAACCTGGGTCCCTGGCGCTGTGAGATTACAGCACTAACCACTGCGCCACCATGGAGTTGTTGCTTTATACAGTTGATCTGTTCTTTAGATTTTGCATAATTTAAGACAATAATTGATCTATGTTTTAAATGCTATTTTAACATTGCAATAGAAGTATCACAAGTCTGGTAGCATCTGCAGAGTTAACATTTTTAGTCTGATATGACTCTTTTTCAGAATAAAGGCTTGGTTTTTCCTCTCTCCACAGATGCTGCCAGACCTGAGTTTCTCCAGCATTTTGTGTCTGTTTCAGAATTCCAGTATCTGCAATATGTTGCCTTTAGTTAAAAAAAGTAACACTCACTTTCAAAAGACCCCAGAGACTCAGGAATTTTAACCAATCCACTACTACTGGGGAGATGGTAGTCTAGTTTTAATTTAATTTAAAAAGTTATCAAGTTTTATTTTTGCTTCCTGTCTCATTTTCCACATCAACCCTTAATCCAATTTCCTTTCATGTCTACTTCCTCCAGTACCCAATTTGGCATTGAGTTCACCTGCATTTTTTTGCATTTCTCAATTCTAATACTTTTAGGGTTATAGTCTTTCAACCTGATTGCTTAGAAGATACAAAATTGTGTGGCCTCCCCATCACTTGGCAGATAACTGTTTTCACCTTCTATATTCACATTTTCAGCTCTTGGACATACTAAAAGACGTAAGGTCCCAGGGAATGTTGCTGAACAAAGCGACCTTGGGAGTGCAGGTTCATAGCTCCTTGAAAGAGTGTGAAGGCGGCATTAGGTATGCTTTTCTTTATTGGTCGAGTATTGAATACAGGAGTTGGGATGTTATGTTGCAGACATTGGTTAGGCCACTTTTGGAACATTGCATGCAATTCTGGTCTCCTTCCTATCGGAAGGATGTTGCGAAACTTGAAAGGGTTCAGAAAAAAACTTACAAGGATGTTACCAGGGTTGAAGGATTTGAGCTATAGCGAGAGGCTGAACAGGCTGGGGCTGTTTCCCCTGGAGCGTCGGAGGTTGGGGGGGTGACCTTATAGAAGTTTACAAAATCATGAGGGGCATGGATAGGATAAATAGGCAAAGTATTTTCCCTGGAGTCGGGGAGTCCAGAACTAGACGGTATAGGTTTAGGATGAGAGGGGAAAGATATAAAAGACACCTAAGGGGCAACTCTTTCACGCAAAGGGTGGTACGTGTATGGAATGAGCTGCCAGAGGAAGTGGTAGATGCTAGTACAATTGGAACATTTAAAAAGGCATGTGGATGGGTATATGAATCGGAAGAGTTTGGAGGGATATGGGCCGGGTGCTAACAGGTGGGACTAGATTGGGTTGGGATATCTGTTCGACATGGACGGGTTGGACTGAAGGGTCTGTTTCCATGCTGTACATCTCTCCGACTCTATGTAATATCCTAAACATGCAAGGCCTAGTGAAACGACAACAAAATGTTCAAATAACTGCTGCAGCAAATTCTGGCCCATCAAGATTAATTAAAAGCAATACAATAATACATAAGCATGTATACACCACATAGCTAAAAAGTGATATTGAATTTGCAAGATTATGGAAAAATAGCTCAAGATCTGGACTAATTCAATAACTCTTTTAAAGAGGCAAGACAAGCCAAATTATTAATAAATTGTTACTTTGGAACTAACTACCGGCATTCTTAAGTTAATGCGATAGATTTAAAGTGCTTGCATTACGTAAGTGCCAAGTTTATCACATCCTAACTTTAATGTGTATTTATAACCTTTTAAATGTAAATTAAGTCAGCATAAGTGATAAACAGGTATACAGAATCCACTTGCATGCCAAGCCATACAAACCTATGTGCCAAAAATGGAATTAAAATAGTCAGGTGGCTCTTTTGGGCTCGTTGGACTGAAGGGCCTTTTTCTGCGCTGGATACCTCTGACTAATTTGTTCACATCATCTTGACTTACCATTATACAGCTTTTAATCAATGAGAATAAATCTTACTGCATACTAATTCCATAAAAATGTATTTGAAAAACTTGCCAAACTATCAACTTCTACAGACCTCTTTCCTCCCCACTAACCTACAAAACTCTTTAAAAGCAAGGTTCAGAAAGTCCTAACTACAGATGCCAATACTGTGACACCATGCCAGCTAAGTACAATTTTAATTCCCAAAAACTTTGGCAGCACTTCTATCAAATGTGTTTCTTCCAAAATCAACCATTTAACTTTTATATGGCATTCATTACAGCAGCCTCAAGTGCCAATAACATTTATTCAGCTACAGGAGGTTAGGTGGCATTACAGACATACCAATATAGCACTTAACTGGCTAAGCTACCAGGTTGCTTGTGAAAACAGACTTAAAAGACAACCTGTACCAGGCAAAATAAAGACTCAAATGACAGCCTACACCGTTACAGCAAATATCAAGAGGCAATTTTTAAACTATATGCTGAACTGACATAAACTACTTCTTCACGTTGCCAAATATAGGCCAGGCATATATGCCCTATTAATTAGGAACCGGTTTAGTCTTACACTCCCTAGTGCAAAGCATGGGAGCATGCTGGAGTCACAACATTATTAGGATGTAGATAATACTTCACATTAATAACTTAATGCAGTTCCATTCATAACTCCTGCCTAGAGCCACAACAGTTAAAATTTGAATCAAATGTCATGACATACTTTCCAGTATGAAGGAATGTGGACATCCATTCAAGTTCCAGAAGATTTTCTCAAATGTTGCTCTGTCATATTCTTCAAACAGACTATTTTGAGACAGTACATTGAACACAACTGTACAGCAGAGAAATGGTTACTTCAGCCCACGATGTTGTGTCAAACATGGCACCAAATTAAACTAATCTCTTCTGCCTGCCCTTGGTCCATACCCTTCCATTCCTTGCATATTCATGAGTTTATCTAAAAGTCTCTTAAACACCCTTATTGTATCTGCCTCCACCACCAGCCCTGATAGGAGTCTGGAACGCACTACCACGCTGTGTAAAAACAACTTACCTCTCACATCTCCTTTGCACTTTGCCCCTCTCACTATCAGTGCATGCCCCAAGATATTACAATTTGACAGGAAATGCTACTGATTATTCTCCAGAAACTGAAAACTACTATTTAACCTTTCATTTATAATAATTGACAATACTTATTGCATTAGTTACATTTCAAAATTAATTCAACTTTAAAATGCTTTGTGGCAGTATAAATGCAAGGTGCCACATAAATGCAAGCACAGAATCAGCCAACACAGAAGCCCATCAGCTCATCAATTCTGTATCACCAAAAATATACCATTACCAACACTAGTCCCACTTTCCTACATGAGACCTTGAATGTTATGACACTTTAAATGGCAACCAAGTGCTTAAAAACAAAAGGTTCCAAGGTTTCCTGCTTCAATCATCCACCCAGGCAGTGCATTCCAGATCCCACCACACCCTAGGTTAACAAGTCTTTCCTCAAATTATGCCCTTGGGATTTATCCTTCCACTCAGGGAACAGCTACTGTCCATCCATCCTGTCTACGTCCCTTCTAATCTTAGGCACCTCTGTCAGGTTCCTCCCTCAAACTTTAAAAGAAAACCTGAACTTATGTAGCCTCTCTTCAGAGCTGAAATGCTCCATTCCAGGGAACTTCCCGGTAAATCTCCTTTGCACCCTTCCAGTGCAATCATATCCTTCCTACAATGTGGTTACCAAAACTGCATACAGTAGTCCAGCTGTGGCCTAACCAAAATTCTGTAAGGCTCCAATATATTGTTCCAATATGATGCTGTTATAATCTACGCCATGACTGATAAAGGCATGTATCCCGTATGCCTTAATTACTCTATCAACCTTCATGAATGCGTAGGCAAACACGCAGAGGTCCCTCTGAACTTCTCATGTCCTGCCAAGTCATTAAGTATTCCCTTGTCTTGTTCCTTCTTGATATTAGGGTTAAATTCCACCCACTGATCTGCCCACCTGACCAATATGTTCACATCTTTCTGTTACCAAACACCACCTCTTCAGTCAACCACTTGACAAAACTTTGTATCATCACAAACTTACATAAACAATATGGGATCCAGCACTGATCCCTGTGCTAAGTCACTGCACGCAATTGCTTTGCTTTCTTAAGAATTCCTTGGTTGAACAAATGATTTTCTTTCAGCCCAAGACTACTGCTAAATGCTCAGAGTAAATACTGAAAATATAGGAAATAAAGCAAAAATATATTTTATTGAAGGTTTTTAATGTAACAGTAAATCAGCTCGCATTTTTAAAATTATCACAAATAGGTCATCCAGGACGAAAGAAACCACAAGGGAGTTCTTTTCACGAATATAAGGATGAATGACTGAAAACACCAATGCTGGATTCAGGCTTGGTCACCAAATCAAAACAAACATTCAAGCAAGAGAAAACTGCAGAGACCATCCAAAAGGCTGATATCTAGCATCAAAGGAATATAACAGGCAGCACTTAGTACCCTATTAGATGATTTGTAGTGGTTTAAACTAAATACGCAAGAAACTTCACAGACAAAAAAACAGAATAATATAACACCCTCTCCTACTACTATTTCCCTATTCCATTCGAGTATCCTCTAATATTTGTTATGTGCATGTCTCATCTGCACACAGATATCATTACACAGATTCGTCCAAATTTCATAATATTCCATACCTTAATTTGACATCTTAAACACTTCTAATGGATCTTTGTTTAACCTGTTACAATACATATGGCGCTAATACTTCCAAGTCTACTTAAAGGTATTCGCTCATCCTCATTGCATCGCAGCGAATCAGTGACTTTTAAAGTGATTTTTGGCAGTCATGACAAAATGTGTACTTGCCGAGACCAGCACAGAAAAACAAAGGCTGTATTTTAACTGAATTTTCAGTTTTTGGGGATAAGAATTACAACTACAGAGCATGGCAGAGTCAAGGAGAAATTTTATATGCAATGTTTTCAATAATTTCCACATGCGGTTGCATCTCATTCACCCTATGTATGCACATAGCCAAGAAGTTATATTTCTCTCTCCATAGATAGTACCAGAACTGCAGAGCATTTCCACCTATTTTTACATAATATTTACAAAATTGACAGTACTTTGCTTTTACGTTAAAGACTGCAGAAAATAATCATCTCTTTATTAGTGGCTAAACCTCTAAACGGTTGAACAAAGGCAGGTCAAGGGTATCTCATATTCAGATTTCCACTATTAATAAAACACTGCATTCAGCACTACAAACACAAGAAACTAATCACAAACAAATGTTATTTTACTTAGTACACCTGCCTCCCAAAATCACAATACTGCATTAATTCATCATTCACAACTGATACACCTAGTACATCCTTAAATGTTAATTGAACCAATAAGCCCTAAAACTTCATTTATAATTTTTAATATAAAATTTTAAGTGTTAAGATCTCCTTCTCACATTGAGTCCAAAAGTCTATTTAATCTATAGTAACAGCTAAAATACAAATAAAAATTAGAGTTTACCCAAATTACATAAACTTTCCATTACCTTCAAGAATACTGCTTTTAATTCACTGGGGTCTGCCCTTTTAGTAGACTGCACCTGAAATAACAAAAACACTTGTTCTGTTTGTTACACAAATGAATTATATTGGAAAAAGATATCTAAAGAAGTACATTAAATAATGTAATTCATTTCACAATTTTGAACAGTATTTAAATTGTAATTTGCTCAATTGACAGATATGGGTACATAATACTAGTTATCTCTTGTTCCTGGTTGTAACTAGTTATGCAAGCTTGACACTGAAGAAGGTCCTCCCAGATAAGGATTTCTTAACCCTTCCTTTTTAGCAGAAGCTCACACACGTCCGAACTGCCTAGACTTTACATTTAGAAACTAAGTTTCATTATTTCAGTTATACGAAACAACACATTTAGCTCTTTCGATCCGCAAAACATTATAAATCTTTACCGTGACAGTGAGCTGCCTGCAGTATACATATATTCAAAACACTCATATTCGGATAATAATACGTAAAGTTGTTCAATATAAATACACACTTCGTTTTTTAAAATTGTTTAAAGGTAACTCAAGGCCAAGCGCTAGGCCTGCAAATATCAACAGACTGCAAAAAAAAACAAACACAACGACCGTTCAGTTGAAATATATACACAATACAGATCTACTAGTCAAACCCTTCACCAGTTGACAGAATCTACAGTACAACACTCAATGTGAATCTCTGTAAAAGCTACAATGAGACAGGGAATCTCGCTTGTGTCACCTTGACCGCCATGCTGCAACTGTGATGTCACGAGACGCCGGAATGCAGGCGCGCAAACGTCAGGGGTCAGAGGTCAGAGAGTCACCCGGGTAACGGCGCTAGCGGCTCCTGGTGGGGGACGGGGGAGGAGAAAGTAGGGCATTGGATATGAATCACATATTTACATTTCTGTAATATATGTGGATCGAGTTGACTGATCAGGTTTACAGAGAAATCTTGTCAGGAGCAGGAGGAGGTTTTTGGCCCTTCGAGCCTGCTTTGCCATTCATGACTGATATCACGCTCAATACCCTAATCACGCCCTTCCCTCACATTCCCCGATCCCTCTCTGGTTATGAGACAAGGAGCGCTACTTCCTTGAAGACGCATATTTTGGTCTCAAGCACTTTCTTTGGTAGTGAATTCCACAAGTTCATCATCCTCTGGGTGAAAAAAAGTTCTCCTATCTTCGTCCTAAAAGGTTTGTGCTTTATCCTTAACCCATGACCACTGGTCGTGGACTCCCCCCACTGCTGAGAATATCCTTCATGCGTCTAAACTACCTAGTCCTGTTAGAATTTTATAGTTTCTATCAGATTCCCCCTTATGCTTCTAAGTGAATACAATCCTAAAAGACTCAATTTTCCCTTATACATATAGTCACAGAAACAAGACACTGGTCCAACTCATCAATGCTGACCAAGTTTTACAAACTAGCCCTGTTTTCCTGTTGTTTGGCCCATTTCCCTCTAAACTTTTACTTTTTATGTACCTGTCCAAATGTTTTTTAAATGTTGTAAATATACCTCCATCCACCACTTCTTTGGCAGTTCATTCCACTTATGAACCATCCTGTGTGTGAAAAAAATGCCCTTCAGGTCCCTTTTAAGTCTTTCTCCTCTCACCTTAAAACTATGCCCTTTAATTTTGAACTCCCTGACCCGAGGGAAGAGATCTTTATCTATGCCCCTCATGATTTAACTTTGGTAAATCTTTGCTGCCCTGTTTCCGTAGTAAGAATATCCTTCCACAGGTAAGGAGACCAAAACTACATGTAGTATTCCACGTGTGGCCTCACCAATGCCCTGTGTAACTGTGTAACATCCTTGTTCCTGTACACAGAACCTCATGGTATGAAGGCCAACACACATTTTGCCTTCATTGTTATCTGCTGCATTTCTGTGCTTACTTTCAACAACTGATGCATGACGCCACCCAGGTCTCATCAAACATTCCATTCTAAATTTACAGCGATTCAAATAATGATCTGCCTTCCTATTTGAATAACCTAGCACTTATCCACGTTATACTGCACCTCCCGTGCATTTGCTCACTCAGTCGGCCTGTACAAATCAACTGCAACATCTCTGCATCCTCCTCACAGCTCACCCTTCCAAGTATGGGATCAATTCCCACACTGGCTGAGGTTATCATGCAAAATTCTCTTTGTCAACCTCTCCCCTTGCCTGAGGCATTGTAACCCTCAGGTTAAACCACCACCAGTCATCTCTCTTTAATGAGAGAGAGAGAGAGAGAGCAGGACTATAGCCTGTTTAAATTATGCATGTTTATCTTTTCGGAACTAATACAACCGACAAACTCCAACTGCTTGACTAGGTTCTGTCAAGTGATTTTCTAACATGCATTAAATCTCAATTTTCATCTGAGTTTTTTTGCTGAACTTAAAAAATAGGATATTGGTTTATTGATGGCGAACACAATACGTTTCATGGGTTTGCTGTGCAATTTCCACATTCTAAACAAACGCTTCTCACGTTGTTACATTAGAACATGTAGGATTTTCATTTTCCTTCTTGCCTCAGCATTCTCCATTCCATCCTGAGAACAAACACTCATATTCCCAGGTGTTCCTTCTTCATCTTGGTACTTGCCAGATACATTTCTATGAAATGATCAATAAAAATGAAATGTACTCTAAAATTTAAATCATTATAGTTCCACAGTCTCATTAGAGAAAGATGACTGGAAGTGGGTTTAACTTGAGGATTACTATATCTCAGGTGAGGGGTGATATTGAGAAAGCAGAACTTCTACGTTAACCTCGGCTGGTGCAGAAATTGGAATACTGTTGGAACCTTTCAGCTGTCTAGCCAACTGAGCTAACTGATCTCTGACTGTAGAATTTAAGGTAACAACAAAGATTGCTAGAGCAAGAACTGGATGCTTCTTGGTGATTGGAAGAAGTTTAAACACATTTTCCTTTTTCGTATAATGGATACAGTTTCTCACCAAAACTAACAATGCTGATAATAGTTAAAATCAGTATTGAAAATATATAAGTGAATCTGCAAGTAGTTGTTGATAACAAGGAAAAGACAAACACATAATCTCAACACCAAGGAGAGGGAAGCACTAAAATCACTAAGAAACGATAAGAACATAATCATACTACCAGCAGACAAAGGCAGAATGACGGTCATCCTGGACAAAGCAGAGTACATCCAAAAAGCACAACAACTACTTGCAGATACCAACACCTACCAAAAGAGGAAGTTTGACCCCACCCCACAGCTCACCAATAGGATAAACAACACACTGAGGAACCTACAAAAAAACAGATAACCAGGTCGGACCTACAAAGAATGAAACCTGAAAGCAACAACACCCCCAGATTCTATGGACTACCTAAAATGCACAAACCAGACATCCCACTCAGACCCATAGTATCACTACCAGGGACACCAACACACAAACTGGCGAAAGAACTACAGCAGAAACTGAAACACTTGATCAGCGAATCCAGACACTCTATACAATCAACACAGGAATTCTTGGACATCACCATAAATATACACATAGACAAGGAAGAAAATATGGTCTCATTCGACTTTACGGCACTGTTCACCTCTATTGACAAAGCCCTAGCCAGAGAAACAATAGC
>NC_057716.1:49033203-49038687 GCF_004010195.1 Chiloscyllium plagiosum | reverse complement strand
TGGATGCGGATTGTTAGCTGTCTTCCTGTTTGTCCTATGTAGTGTTTTGTGCAGTCCTTGCATGGTATTTTGTACACTACATTAGTTTTGCTCATGCTGGTTATCGGGTCCTTCGTTCTGGTGAGTTGTTGTCTGAGTGTGGCTGTTGGTTTGTGTGCTGTTATAAGTCCTAGTGGTTGCAGTAGTCTGGCTGTCATTTCAGAGATGTTCTTGACGTATGGTTGTGTGGCTAGTCCTTTGGGTTGTGGCATGTCCTCGTTCTGTTGTCTTTCCCTTAGGCATCTGTTGATGAAATTGCGAGGATATCAGTTTTTTGCGAATACCTTGTTTAGGTGTTCCTCTTCCTCTTTTTGCAAAAAACGGATATCCTCGCAATTTCATCAACAGATGCCTAAGGGAGAGACAACAGAACGAGGACATGCCGCAACCCAAAGGACTAGCCACACTATCATACATCAAGAACATCTCTGAAATGACAGCCAGACTACTGCGACCACTAGGACTTATAACAGCACACAAACCAACAGCCACTCTCAGACAACAACTCACCAAAACGAAGGACCCGATACCCAGCATGAGCAAAACTAACGTAGTGTACAAAATCCCATGCAAGGACTGCACAAAACACTATATAGGACAAACAGGAAGACAGCTAACGATCCGCATCCACGAACATCAACTAGCCACGAAACGACACGACCAGCTATCCCTAGTAGCCACACACGCAGATGACTAGCAACATGAATTTGACTGGGACAACACGACCTTTATAGGACAAGCCAAACAAAGAACAACCAGGGAATTCCTAGAAGCTTGGCACTCATCCACAAACTCCATCAAACCTGGACCCAATATACCGGCCACTACAGCGGACAGCTGAAACTCACAACCGGAAGCGGCAGGGGCAGGCCACTATATATGCCGGAGGAAACACCACAGAAGCACTTCACAGGAGGCTCCCAAGCACTGAGGATGTCACCTGGACAGGGGACGAAACGTTTGCAACATTTACATTAGACAGTTTTGAAATCGAATAGAGATTACAATAAATTGGTTACATTAAAAACAGACAAGATTTACATTTAATGACAATTGAAAGCAGTATAAAAGAATGAGCAAAAGATACAGTAAATCACCTGTTAACATGCCTTTTGGTCTTAAATAAAATTTCCTATATTTGAAAAATGCAACAAATATGGTTTTGACATACTGCAAAATACTGGGCACATAATGTACCATATATTTTCTGTTATTAATAATGGATCTTGAAAACAGACTGGACATAGGATTCCAGTGAAAATTACAAGTAGTTACCAGAAACAATTACCTAACAGTAATTCATATTGGGAACCCACATTCACTACAAATGTGTTCCAAGCTAAAATGATTTCTCACTATTTTCATTCCAGTTGATCATCCTTTAAATTACTATATATTATGGTGATTTCAATTATGTTACCAAATATTTAATCGTGTAGAGCAGTGTTTCTCAACCTTTCCGTATTCAACGCCCCCTTATCTTGAAATCATGCAATGCCCCCGAATCACCAAAGTCTGTTTTTGCACTTATAACTGCTATACACTGCAGTGCTGAAAATGGAAAACTTTTGTTAAATATGTTTTATATACAACAAAAAATAAATGTTATCATTTATTACTGTTCTTACTGTCCACCTACTTTTGGCTCACTCTGTATAAAATTTAGTCTACGATAGCAAAATAGTCAATGCGATCCTTGTGGTTCATGTTGTCTTGCTAAATCATATACATCTGGTTCAATTTTTGTCAAAAGCAATCTCAGGTCACCACGCTGAACAACATCCATGCGATTGCAGATCTTATCTTGTATTCTGGCGACGGCACTGAATCCTTTCTCAATCAAATAAGAGGTAAGAAATGGTCGTGCAAACCGCTTTGCCACTTCGCTTAATAGCAGGAAATGACATCCGGTGGCATCTTGAATCTAAAAAAGGGGCTCACCCATTTGCGAAAACCGAATTTTCATTGCAGTGTCATTTTGGAGCTCTGTCATTTCTTCCTGAAGGCGAATGTCCATTTCTTCTGCGCATGAGATAAAGGGGTCAGTCAGCCATGTAGGCATCTCCATCTCAGCAACTTGTATTTTCATATCATCCTGCAGTGCACAAATGTAACCTGAGTAGATAAGTAATTGATTATCAGTAACATCCTCCGCGATTTTGTTTAAACTCGGGAACTGGTAAAACTCACGACGACTGATATTCCAATGAAAGAGATCAAGTTTCACAATAAAAGATGTAACAGCATTCCTTGCTTTTATGAAATTCACATTATCTCCTTGTATCTGCATGATCAGTGAATTGCACTTATCGAATATATCCGCAAGATATGCACAGTTGTGTTTTACAGCTTCGGCTTTCATACAAAGGTTTTCATTACTTCTGTGTAGGAATTCAATGATAGAATTGAACGGTTCATGGAAACGATTGAGGCATATTCCTTTCGAGAGCCATCTCACTTCTGTGTGTAGCAGCAATTGCAGAAATTCATCTTCATTATCTTTACAGAGTTGGCGGAGAAGTGGTTCATTCAGAGCATGTCTCTTTATATAATTTACCACATCTATTGCCACTTGTAGAGAGAAGGCTTCACTAAGCTTCTTTGCAGCCAGATGCTGCCGATGGATTATGCAGTGTACTGTGAAAACATGGGCACTTCTCTCTTTAATAATGCGACAAATCCCCGATGTTGGCCAGTTATAGCATATGCGCCATCCATAGCACAAGCATAAATGTTTTTGAGGGGAACAGACTTTTTATCAAAATAATCCTTGACGCAGTCAAAGATGGTCTTACCTTTGGTATCTGTCGGTAGATCCAGAGCAAAAAGTAGTTCTTCTCGTATTTCATTTTTGTCGATGAAACATACGTACCCCAAAAGTAAAGCTTGATTTCCACATATAGTACTTTCATTAATTTGTAAGGTGATTTATTTCGCTATCAAAAGGGAACATAATTTATCCTCAACATTTGAGGCCATTTCATTGATGTGCCTTCTCACGGAATCATTGCTAAGAGGAATACGCTTGATAGTCATTGATGGTTCCTGATGTAGCATGGTTGATAATACTTCAGCAATAACTGGAAGCACCAACAATTCACCCACGGAATGAGGTTTACCACATTTTGCGATTAGCTTCGCTATGTTGTATGATGCCACAAGCCCATCTACATTTGTGGCTCCCATCTTTGAAAAAGCAGTGGAAATCATTGGTTGCTGATTGAATTTATTCTTTAATGTTTGAAAAAATGCACCTCTTTGTCCTTTTTGTCACTGTGTTTCTTTTCCAACTGTTTAATAAGACGAGAAGGCTTCATGGCCTTGTTGGAAAAACTTTGTTCACAGAGCAAGCACGGTGGTAACTGCTTATTAGATGGAAATTGAATAAAGCCATATCGCAAATAGTCCACGCTATACTGCCTGCACTTTTTATTACTCGATGAGGCCATTTTTACACTGTCACTCGAATACCTTGATGGAATCATGGGTATTACCTTATCACCATAAGATGCTCAGACAAGTGGCAAAATTTGATTGGCTAATTAGCTGTAATGTGCATTCATTCTGCCACCTGGGTAAAACAGTTGAAAAGCTGTGTTTCGTCTTCCTAGAAGCGACACGAGTGAGGTGATATTGATCTCGGCAGTAGAATCAGTGCCAACTGCGAACGAGTTCAAATGGTTTGCCATTCATAGAGAAGACTATCAATAATAGCGCAGCAACTAATCAGAGCGCACGCCTCCATGGATGCAGGGAAAATAACAGACTCGTATTATGCGACTATCCATCTACACACAGCAATGTCCTTCAAGGACACGGCAGTCTTCCAAGTGATTGGTTAGCTCTCTACAAAGTCATTCAGTGCCCCCTTGCTGTCCCCTTTGAGTTAATGCCCATTGATGGAAGGCTAACGCCCCTCAGGGGGTACTCCCGCCCCCGTTGCGAAACACTGGTGTAGAGTATGCTTTACCATCAATATACTTTCAATAGTATAATTTACAAGTAAAAGAATCGATGAATCTTGTGGTTTTTATCCGAAGTGCAAGTCATGTCAATTTTGGTGGATTGCTCCTCGCCACAAGACTGAGCAAATTACCTCACTATATCTTACCAAACTGCATTCATTGCTGTTGCCACTCAATAGCGAGTATCTCATCCAATTTCCACCCTGTCTTACCACACGTTGTTCTTACAGCAACATGCCTCTCACTGAATATCCCTAAGACCAGCATCCCTTCTTCATGGCCCAGAGAAAGCATTGACATGGGGGACCCCCCCCCCCCCCCCCCCCCCCCACCACCTCAGATAAAGAAATGTCGGTGGGATCGGAAGATGAACTGAATTTAGGATCAGAAGCTATTGAGAAGCTCACACTGATTGTTGTACAGATGGGGAAGGGAGAAACGACCCAGGCAACTTGCAGCCAGAGTAGTAGCAGAGATCAGCACTAGCAGGAGAGGACCCTGCGATTTTGCCAAGAAAACAGAGTGATGCTGCCAGTCCTGTGATGTGCTGGCCATGATTGCTCAGAAGCTGGAACGATCCAGAAACTATCTAGCTGCCTCCATTAACAGTTTGCTGACTTCCATGCAGAGGCAGGTAATGAAAATTGCTTTTACACTGCAGCACAATGCACCTGTAGAGTTATACATTGTACCCAACTACAGTATTTTTTGCAAACATGTTGCAGCACTGATTTATTATTGAACAACTTTGTACAATGGCAGGAGGCTGGAAGAACACAGCAAGCCAGGCAGCATCATGAGGTAGAGAAGTCAATGTTTTGGGTGTAACTCTTCTTCAACCCTTCTCTACCTTCTCATGCTGCCTGGCTTGCTGTGTTCTTCTAGCCTCTTGCCTGTCCACTTTGGATCCCAGTATCTGCTTTTTTTGTCTCTATCTTTGTAGAATGGCAAACAGAAACTCTTTAACTAAAAATAATTAAAGCTGAGGGTGATCTTATAGAGGTTTATAAATCCGTGGAGGGCATGGATAGGGTGAATAGCCAAGATCTTTTCCCCGTGGTAAGGAAGTCCAAAACTAGAGAGCAGAGGTTTAAGATGAGAGAGGAAAGATTTAAAAGGGACCTACGGCGCACCATTTTCACGTCGAGTGTAATGTGTGAACACAATGAGCTGCCAGAAGAGGTGGAGATGGCTGGTACAATTGCAATATTTAAAAGACAACTAGATGGGTATATGAATAGGAAGGGTTTAGAGGGATATGAGGTAAAAACAATGATTGCAGATGCCGGAAACCAGAGTCTAGATTAGAGTGTGCTGGAAAAGCACAGCAGTTCAGGCAGCATCCGAGGAGCAGTAAAATCGACGTTTCGGGCAAAAGCCCTTCATCAGGAATACAGGCAGAGAGCCTGAAGGGTGGAGAGATAAGTGAGAGGAGGGTGGGGGTGGGGAGAAAGTAGCATAGAGTACAGTAGGTGAGTGG
>NC_057716.1:49030653-49032370 GCF_004010195.1 Chiloscyllium plagiosum | reverse complement strand
TGGATGTGCAGGTAAAACTTTGATGGATGTGCAAGGCTCCTTTAGGGCCTTGGATAGAGGTGAGGGAGGAGGTGTGGGCACAGGTTTTGCAATTCCTGCGGTGGCAGGGGAAGGTGCCAGGATGGGAGGGTGGGTTGTAGGGGGTGTGGACCTGACCAGGTAGTCACGGAGGGAACGGTCTTTCCGGAAGGCGGAAAGGAGTGGGGAGGGAAATATATCCCTGGTAGTGGGGTCCGTTTGGAGATGGTGGAAATGTCGGCGGATGATTTGGTTTATGCGAAGGTTGGTAGGGTGGAAGGTGAGCACTAGGGGCGTTCTGTCCTTGTTACGGTTGGAGTGGTGGGGTCTGAGGGCGGAGGTGCGGGATGTGGACGAGATGCGTTGGAGGGCATCTGCCGTCATTAATGGAGATGGAGAGGTCCAGGAAGGGGAGGGAGGTGTCAGAGATGGTCCAGGTAAGTTTAAGGTCAGGGTGGAATGTGTTGGTGAAGTTGATGAATTGCTCAACATCCTCGCGGGAGCACGAGTTGGCACCAATGCAGTCATCAATGTAGTGGATGAAGAGGTGGGGAGTGGTGCCGGTGTAATTACGGAAGATGGACTGTTCTACGTAGCCAACAAAGAGCAAGGCATAGCTAGGGCCCATGCGGCCCATGTGGGAACCCCGCACTGCCCGGTTATAGCTCCTTCCCAAGATCCACAAGCCTGACCACCCCGGCCGACCCATTGTCTTAGCATGCTCCTGCCCCACTGAACTCATTTCTACCTACCTCGACACTGTCCTATCCCCCCTAGTACAGGAACCTCCCACATATGTTTGAGACACCACCCATGCCCTCCACCTCCTCCAAGACTTCCGTTTCCCCGGGCCCCCAACGCCTCATCTTCACCATGGATATCCAATCCCTCTACACCTCCATCCGCCATGACCATGGCCTCCAAGCCCTCCATTTCCTCCTCCCCCGATGTCCCCAACAGTACCCTTCCAACGACACTCTCATTCGTCTGGCCGAACTGGTCCTCACCCTTAACAATTTCTCCTTCGAATCCTCCCACTTCCTTCAGACCAAAGGGGTAGCCATGGGCACCCGTATGGGCCCCAACTATGCCTGTCTCTTTGTTGGCTGCATAGAACAGTCCATCTTCCCTAATTACACTGGCACCACTCCACATCTCTTCCTCCGCTACAAAGATGACTGCATTGGCGCTACCTCGTGCTCCTGCGAGGAGGTTGAGCAATTCATCAACATCACCAACACATTCCACCCTGACCTTAAATTTACCTGGACCATCTCTGACACCTCCCTCCCCTTCCTGAACCTCTCCATCTCCATTAATGACGATCGACTTGACACCGACGTTTTTTACAAACCCACCGACTCCCACAGCTACCTGGATTAGCTCTTCCCACCCCACCTCCTGGAAAAATGCCATCCCATATTCCCAACTCCTCCGCCTCCGCTGTATCTGCTCCCAGGAGGGCCAGTTCCACCACAGAACACACCAGATGGCCTCCTTCTTTAGAGACCGCAATTTCCCTTCCCACGTGGTTAAAGATGCCCTCCAACGCATCTCGTCCACATCCCGCACCTCCACCCTCAGACCCCACCCCTCCAAACGTAACAAGGACAGAACGCCCCTGGTGCTCACCTTCCAACCCACAAACCTCCGCATAAAACAAATCATCTGCCGACATTTCCACCACCTCCAAAAAGAC
>NC_057716.1:49022754-49030195 GCF_004010195.1 Chiloscyllium plagiosum | reverse complement strand
ACTCACCTATTGTACTCGATGCTACTTTCTCCCCACCCCCACCCTCCTCTCACTTATCTCTCCACCCTTCAGGCGCTCTGCCTGTATTCCTGATGAAGGGCTTTTGCCCGAAACGTCGATTTTATTGCTCCTTGGATGCTGCCTGAACTGCTGTGCTTTTCCAGCACCACTCTAATCTAGCGTCTGAGAGGGATATGAGCCAAATGCTGGCAAATGGGATGTCTGGTCGGCACAGACAAGTTTGACCAAATCATCTGTTTCCATGCTGTATGAATCCTTGACTCTATGACCTGATGCAGCACCACCTCAACTTCAGTAGCTATAAAAACAAACCATTAAATCCCAGTTGTGTTGTCTGCAAACCCACACTTGTGCCTGTGTTCTAACCCTGAAATTTGAGTACCTAATATAGGTCAATACAATGGTGCTGTACTGAGGGAATCGTATGTTTTTAAATGTACTATTTTAGAACAGACTTTAAGTTAAATTTCTAAGATGAGTGGCAAGATCATAGAATATTATTCATAATAGTGTAGGAGAGTGCTCCTGCTGTCTTGGCCAACACTTATCTCTCAGACAGTTACTAAAACATTTTATTTGGTCATTTATTTAATTCCTGTTTATAGGAGCTTGTTGTTTGCAAATTGGTGCTTCTAATGCTTCCTTACAACAATAACAATGGGCAGAATTTTTCCAGCCTTTAAATGGCATGGACAATGGAAGGACAGTTGGGAAAATACAGTGAGATTGAAAATTCAAAATTCTAGGCATAAAGGTAAAAAGGTTTTTTCTCCCATTTTCAGGTTTCAACGGCTAGCTGGGATACACCCTGTTCTGAAGCATGAGAAAGTGCCTGCCTCTGCCTGCAAAGCAGCCTGACAGCAGCATTGCAATGAAAGGTGTCAGTGAGCTCCAGAATGCAGTATTTAGCAGTGAACTGTATCCTAGCCGTTTGAGGGAAACTAAGGTGAAGACAGGAGAAACTGTGACCACAACCTTTTGATCCACTTTGTATGTGGTGTCCAAGGATTAGAGAAACACAAATGTTTAATACTTGTTTAAAAAAAAAGGGATAAAACTGCTAACTCCAGTATATTCAGGTTAATATCTACAGTAGGAAATCTACTAGAGACAAGAACTAAGGACAACATTAAATCTCAGTTGAAACGTGTAGGTTAATAAGAGATAGCTAGCAGTGATTTGTTAGTGACAAAGCATGTCTCACTAACCTAATGGACTTTTTTGTGAAGTAACAGGGATATTGATGACAGCAGTACAGTAAATATATGCAGAGATATGTATACATATGAACTTTCAAAGACATTGAGTAAGAACTACATATCAGACTTACTCAGAAAATAGAAGTGTATGATATTAAAGGGTTTGAGTTTGTAATTTCTTTGGGGATTGGAGGTAGATGGTAGTGGGGAAATGAATGCTTTGCTGACCAGCAGGATGCCAGGTGTTGCTGTTGGACAGTTGCTTTTTTGTTATGTTTAAATAACCTGAACTTGGATATTGTGAGTAACATTATGAAGTTTGCACTTAACACAACACTTGGAAATGTGGTAAATAATAATCAAGTTAGCAGCAGACTTCAAGTGTACATAAAGAAACAACATGGAGTGACAACATGATCCAAATGATACTATTTTGAGGAAGCTGCAAGACCAGACAGGTCACAGTTATAAACTGGTTAAGAAAGAGTATGTTGTAAGTAAGAACATTGAGTACAAAAACCAGAATGAATGTTAAACCTTTACAAATCATTGCTTAGGCTTCAGCTGGGCTATAGAAACTGGCACGTCTGTTTAGGAAACATGCCAATGCCATGGAGAGAGTATAGAGGAGATTTATCTGAAAAATAGCAAGGGCAAAGGACTTTAGTTATGTGGAGAGTTTGAAGAAGCTGGGATTATTCTGCTAAGAGGAGAGGATGTCAGGAGAAGACCTAATAGAGGTATTCACAATAATCAAGTGTTTTTCGAATAGGGATGATCTGTTTCCTCTGTAACTGAGTCAGTAGGGCGGAAATTTAAAAATCAGCAAAGCAATTAGAAGGGAAAACAGGAATTATTCCACACTGAGGGTTGTTGTGATCTGTAATGCATGACCCAAAGAGTGATAGAATCAGATTCCATAGGAATCTTTAAATGACCATTGGATATATATTTTTAAATAGCTTATTTGTATTTGCGGAGAAAACAAAGTGTGAACTGAATTGGTCAACACTTTCAAAGAGGCACATTGAGCCATATGGCCTCCTCCAGAGCCATAAAATTCTGTGATTCTACTATAACTGGCAAGCATATTGTTCACATTTCGATAATTGATAAGCAATCTCTGTTGTGTTCTGAAATTTTCTAGATCTGAGCATGCAGCTTTTTCGTATAGCTCATCTGAAGAAGAGTTGATTAGACAGAAACAGACAGGATTAGACAGGCAGGAGACTGTCATAGGAGAAGCAATCACTTCGATTTTTAAAGAGAAAGCTTTGAATGCTCTTGCTATGTCTTAGTGGCTAAATGTTTGGACCCAAGCAGGGGTGGGTGTGAGATTTTGCTTTGCCGACCAATGTGCCGATTCCCCAGCTCCATCCCAAAGTCGGGCCATTTTCTTGGAGGAAAGATGGGTAGTGGTGAATGGGTTAAACCTATCAAAGGTTAATTAAGGCCTAGTGTTAGAGGCTAACTGCCATATTCCTTTTACCTGGGCCTCCCAACCAAGGAAACAACACTCTTGAATCAAGTCCGTCCAGCCATGTCAAAGCTTTAAATGTTTGAATGAGATCCTCTCTTATTGTTTGAAACTCCAGTGAATGCAGGCCCAGTCATACCAATCTCTCCTCAAAGAAGAAACCATCTCAGACCTGCCAATCCAAGAATCAACCTGGTGAAACTTCGCTGTGCTCCCTTTATGGCAAGTATTTATTTTCTTCGGTAAGGAGACCAAAACCACACAAAATATTCCAGATGTAATCTCACCAAGCCCTGTGTAGCTGCAATAAGATTTTTTTGCTCACTTATCTAACATAATGAATGACAGACTGATAGGTACTTGCACCAGCCATACAAAATAACAACTAGAAAACTGAAGGGCTGCTAAGAGCATAGAAATGAGGTGTAACAGATCCCATTAACTCTTTTGATCACTTATTGTCATATTACAATGGATTAACTCACTAATAACTACAGCACCATTTATTCTAAAATAAAGGATATGGAGATGTGTGAGTAAATGGAATCGGTGCGCAGGACAGCATACCAGATACTATTGACTTGGCCAGATCCCCTCAAAACATTTCAAGAAGGTAGCCCAGACCCTAACTTTTCTAGTTGTTTTAAGCAGGTTTAAAGTGGATATTCCAGGAGTGATTCAGCTGTCCCAACCACACAGGTTTAAACAAAACAGAATTTATTTACAGGCTACTGAATGAAACATGAACAAAAAAGAACTGAATTTTGAATAACTTAACCCAACTGAAAACCCAACAGATCATTCCACCTTAATGATGCTGTTCCAAATACTTGCAATATCCCCATAAACACCCCCTTGGCAAAAACAATAATAACAAACACAGATTCTTAGCAGAGAGAGCTTGCAGAGAGAGGGAGAGAATCAGCATGGAACTGTTTCTTTGGCCAGCAGCCTCAAACAGATTGCTTGCTAAAACCAAACAAAACAAAAACCTAAATTGGGAGAACTGGCCACTCTTCTTTCATTGTATAAATGTTTTTTTAAAAATGCTTTAAAGCCGCTTCAGACATATCGGAACCTCTGCCTTTACGATCCTTCTCAAAAAAAAGTAAAGGACAGAAAAACCTTGTTAAAGGAGCAGCATCATCCCATAGGAGCAATACCGGGCAAACCTAAAACAATCATTGCTGCTAGATCGACATGCATGCCAATCAGCATCACACAGACAGAGCTAAGCAGTCATACACCCAGCAGTTAAGTTTAAATTTCTGCAGTCCTGCACATTCATTTGAAAGAGCAGTGGGTAATTGTACATTATGCACTATATATTCTGCACTTTGATTAAAAAAACAAAGGCATTGACAGAGAAGGTATGAGGTATTTGTGGTCTGGTAGCCACAGGTTTACCAGTGGAAAAGGTGAAATTGTGGCATGTGTTTTCCTGGGGATGAACGTTGGGTGGTAGAGATTAGATGTGTTATTGATGCTGATAATACATAGTTGCTGAGAATGTAAGGATTGGTATTGGGTTCACATGAAGCATATTTATTTCAACATTTCAATGTCATTAGAAAATACATTTTTGGCGGATATTTGCTGTTAATGTGTTTCTGTTCCGTTAATAATATGTAATTTCTTAACAAGTCAATATTCCAAACTGCAGGACCAAATATCACCTGTGAATAAGATGAATAAAAATTACAGAACTGATCATTTGGAGGCATTGTTTTCCATTTAGTTACTGAAGCTCTCAGCCAGTCGTTTTGCACATCAGGTGTTAGAGTAGATAGGTAGTTATCCAATTAGTTAAATGTGAAAATGTCTGTCATTTTACTCATCAAGGGAAAGCTTCTTGTAATTTCTTAGATCTGTCAACTCAGACATGGAAATTAATGTGGTGACTCTCAAAATAGTGGTTGATTGAGAATATATTTGCACTTGGATAATTTTTATGGTTTGACAATATTGATCAACTTTTACATGCAAAGGAAATTAATCAGTGCTAGCCTTAAATACAGTGTTCAGCCTATGAAAGATAGCAATTCCTTGAAAGCTATACTGTATTTTTTCCCCATCTTTGAGCATCAATTCTATGCTTCCTATCTCACACTTTTGCAAATAATAGGAGGAATTTGTTATATCACTGTCTTTATGCCCATCTGTGAACACTTGTACTTGTCACAACAAGAACTTTAAAAGCCCCATTATTACAGATTCAGAAATCTTTCAACAAGAACTCCCGTAGGCATACGATTGGTTCATTTTTTAACACAATTTGTTGAGATTTGAACTTAGAATGAATTTCTGTAATAAACACTAACATATTACCTTAAAAGGTAAACTATGTATTTACTTGTCGACACATATCTTCTAAGCTTTTTATCATCTGCATTTTTCCATTTCCTGCAAAATCACGCACTGAATAAGATGACTACCTCTGGTGTGGTTAAAAAGGAACCACTTAATGCCAGTTGAGAGCATAAGAACAAGACTTATTCCCTAATCTTGGAGTAGTAGCATTATGAATAAATAGAATGGAATAAAAACCAGCATGACCCCAGAACAGAAAATGAGACCAAAGTTTATCTGCCGTTACTCATAAAATTCCATGTGAAGAGAAGCAGTGAGAAGCAAATAATGTAGCTACAGGCAAATATAGATAAGTTGGGTCAGTGAGTAGTGTCATCAGGTGGAGAACATTGTGGTAAAGTGTAAAGTTATCCACTTGTGACGATGCTGCTCCTTTAATGAGGTTATGATTAGATTAGATTAGATTACTTACAGTGTGGAAACAGGCCCTTCGGCCCAACAAGTCCACACCGACCCGCCGAAGCGCAACCCACCCATACCCCTACATTTACCCCTAACTAACACTACGGGCAATGTAGCATGGCCAATTCACCTGACCTGCACATCTTTGGACTGTGGGGGGAAACCGGAGCACCCGGAGGTCCTTGGTTTTCTTTCAAAGAGTTCATAAAAGATACAGACTCTGAAAAGTCTAAGATGAAGGGTCAATGGCATTTAAGTTAAAAAAAAAACATTTGGCCAGTTCTCCCAGCTCAGCTTTTCTAGAGTTTGGAGACAGTGAGGTCTGCAGACGGTAGAGATCAGAGTTGAGAGTGTATAGCTGGAAAAGTACAGCAGATCAGGCAGCATCTGAGGGCCAGGAAAATCGACATTTCAGGCCGGAGCCCTTCATCAGGAGACTGGAGTTTGGTTTAGTTTTAGCACAGTAGTGTTGAAAAAGCTGCTGGACCCCAAAGAAGCAGGTCTAGGCTGATCGTCCTCTTTCTCACTGGCTTCTCTCCTATAAGACCCTGTATTTGATTTTACCTTTTGCGCCAACAAGTATTTATGGGATTGTTGAAAGTATTTGGAACAGCATCATTGAGTTGGTAAATCTGTTGGGTTTTCAGATAGGTTAAGTTATTCTCTATTCTGTTCTCTTCTGTTTGCATTTCATTTGGTAATCTTGTAAATAAATTCTGTTTTGTTTAAAACTAAGTGGTTTCATCAGCAGCATCTCTCCTGGAATATCCACTTTTCACCTGCTTAAAACAACTAGTAAAGTTAGGGTCTGGGCTACTTTCTTGAAATGTTTTGAGGGGGTCTGGCCTAGTCCAAAGCACACTTTGTTAGGGAAAAATTAAAAAGCAGACTATTTTTTGAGGATAAAGAACTGGCTTGAGGTATAAGACAGAGGGTGGTGGAGAGTTGTTTTTCAACTGGAGGCCTGAGGCCAGCAGTATGTCACAAGGATTGGTGCTGGATCTACTGCTTTTTTGTCATTTATATAACTGACTTGTATGAGAAGATAGGAGGTATGGGTAGTAAGTTTGCAGATGACTCCAAAATTGGAGGTGTAGTGGACAGCAAAGAAAGTTACCTCCGAGTACAACGGGATCTTGATCAGATGGACAATTGGGTTGAGAGTAGCAGATGGAGTTTAATTTAGATAAATGTGAGGTACTGTATTTTGGAATGGCAGATCAAGGAAGGATTATATACTTAATGGTAAGGTCCTGAGGAGTGTTGCTGAACAAAGAGACCTTGGAGTGCAGGTTCATAGTTCCTTGAAAGTGGAATCCCAGGTAAACAGTGTAGTGAAGAAGGCCGAAAGAACTGTGGAAGATGTCAGTTTTCAACTCACTTGATTCACTCCATTTAATATCAAAAAAAATTACAGCATTCAATGGATACTGTAGAGCCTATGAACCCTGACAACATGCTTATAGTGCTGCTGAAAATTAGTGGACCAGAACTATCTATCCAAACCACTCCAGTCCAGCTACAATATGGGCATCTCTTGGCAATGTAGAAAACTATCAAATATAATGGAGCTACAAAAAGCAGATCAAATCCAATCTGGTCAATTGTTCAATGCCTCTTTCTTTGTACATGTGTCCGACTTTATACATCATTTCGCAGCTTGTGTTAATTTGAAGCAAAAATTAGACCACGTGCAGATTTGGGCTGATAAGTGTGTTATGACCAGGCCGTGAACCCTTCTGTTAGTTAAGCCAAACACTCAGAAAAGCTTCACCTCACTTTGTGATCTGTTAAAATATGAGGGACAGAGAACTGCTAAATTCCACTTTTTAAAGAAAATAATGTCAATTTATTCTTTAATTTTAAAAGTAAACATTAAACAACAACTATTCACAACTCTAAGTCCCTCTTTATCTTAACTGCTTAATACCTGCTGCCAATTTTATAACAATATACTGTTCCAATAAGACAC
>NC_057716.1:49003894-49020881 GCF_004010195.1 Chiloscyllium plagiosum | reverse complement strand
TTGGTCTGGAGGAAGTGGGAGGATTCAAAGGAGAAATTGTTAAGGGTGAGGACCAGTTCGGCCAAACGAATGAGAGTGTTGGTGGAAGGGTACTGTTGGGGACGTCTGGAGAGGAAAAAACAGAGGGCTTGGAGGCCCTGGTCATGGCGGATGGAGGTGTAGAGGGATTGGATATGTTAAAGGTGTTAGCCCGCTGTGTTCTCTGTCTGTGCCATGATGTTGAGATTGATTCTAATCTAAAAAGTGAGATAACAGAGTTTTACATGAATTCATGCAGTTTTTGAGCAAAGTACAAAGTAATTGTGCAAGTACAAATTCATCCCACAAACGTATATGTATATGTATGCATGTGGATCTTTGTGTCTGTGTGTGTGTGTCTGTCTGGGTTGGGGGATTGTGGGTGTGAGAGAGAGTGTGTATGTGAGTGTAGATTGTCTTAAGTCGGTGAGGGGGTACATGTGTGAGTGTGGGAGTCTGTGTCTGTCCGAGGTGGGGGGGGTTGTGAGTGTCTGTGAGAGAGTGTGTATACGTGTGTGTGTGAGTGTAGAGTGGTCTAAGTCTCTGAGAGGATGCATGTGTGAGTGTGGGAGCGTGTGTGTCTGTAAGGACGTGTGTGAGTGTCTGTGTGCGTGTCTGTGTTTGTGTGTGCCAGTGTGTATGTGTGTGTATAGGAGTGCCTGTGTGTGTGTTTGTGTGCATGTGCATATAGTGCAATGGTGGTCACCTGTAGTGTGACATGAACCCAAGGTCCCAGTTGAGGCCCTCCCTGTGGGTATGGAACTTAGCTATCAGCCTCTGCTCAGCCACTTTTCGCTGCTGCGTGTCCCGAAGTCTGCCTTGGTGGATGGTCACCCAAAGGTCCGGGGTCGAATGTCCTGGACCGCTGAAGTGTTCCCCAACTGGGAGGGAACACTCCTGTCTGTTGACTGTTGTGCGGTGCCCATTCATCCGTTGCCGTAGCCTCTGCTCAGTTTGCGCAATGTGCCATGCCTTAGGGCATCCTTGCCTGCAACGTATAAGATAAAGAACGTTGGCTGAGTCACATGAGTACCTGCCATGTACATGGTGGGAGGTGTCCTCACGTGTAATGGTGGTATCCATGTCCACACTCTGACACGTCTTGCAGTGCCTACTGTGACAGGGTTGTATGGAGTTGTCCTGAACGCCGGGCAGCTTGCTACGATCAAGTTTGGCAGTTGTTTAAAGGCAAGCAGTGGAGGTGTGGGGAAGACCTTGGTGAGGTGCTCATCCTCATTGATAATGTGTGGCAGGTCACAAAGAACATGGCGTAGTTTTTCAGCTCCTGGGAAGTACTGAACAACGAAGGGTACCCTGTCGGTTGCAGCATGTGTCTGTCTCCTGAGGAGTTCATTACAGTTCCTTGCTGTGGCACATCGGAACTGGTGGTCGATGAATTGGGCATCGTATCCCGTTCTTATGAGGGCATCCCTGAGTACTTCCGGGTGCCCGTCATGTTCCTCCTCATCTGAGCAGATCCGGTGTACGCATTGGGCTTGTCCATAGGGGATAGCTGTTTTAATATGTTTTGGGTGGAAGCTGGAGAGGTGTAGCATTGTGAGGTTGTTGGGTTTGCGGTACGAACGGGGTATGATGCTCAACTCATCGACTGCCAGTTCTGCCTTGCCACAGCAAGGATCCATAATGACCTCCTCAGGAGACAGACACTTGCTGCAACCGACAGGGGACCTTTTGTTGTTCAGTACTTCCCAGGAGCTGAAAAACTATGCCATGTTCTTTGTGACCTGCAACACATTATCATTGAGGATGAGCACCTCGCCAAGACCTTCTCCACACCTCCACTACTTGCCTTTAAACAACCGCTAAACCTCAAACAAATCATTGTTCGTAGCAAGCTGCCCGGCTTTCAGGACAACTCCATACAACCCTGTCACGGTAGGTGCTGCAAGACGTGTCAGAGTGTGGACATGGATACCACTATTACATATGGGGACACCTCCCACCATGTATGTGGCAGGTAATCATGTGACTCAGCCCACATTGTCTATCTTATACGTTGCAAGCAAGGATGCCCTGAGACATGTTACGTTGGGCAATCTGAGCAGAGGCTATGGTAATAGATGAATGGGTACTGCACAACAGTCAACAGACAGGAGTGTTCCCTCCCAGTTGGGGAACACTTCAGCGGTCCAGGACATTCGACCTCGGACCTTTGGGTGACCATCCTCCAAGGCAGACTTCGGGACATGCAGCAGCGAAAAGTGGCTGAGCAGAGGCTGATAGCTAAGTTCCATACCCACAGGGAGGGCCTCAACTGGGATCTTGAGTTCATGTCACACTACAGGTGACCACTATTGCACTATACACACACACACACACAGACACTCCTACACACACACACTTTTATGCACTAACATATACACAGACACACACACACACAGGCTCAAAACCTGCATGAATTCATGTAAAACTCTGTTATCTCACATCATGGCACAGACAGAGAACACAGGGGGCTAACACCTTCAACATATTGTCTAGCTAACACCAATTGTTACAGTTAACCTGAGAATGCAACTTTAAAAAAATGTTTTGTGATTTACACATGAAAGAAGTGTAACTATCATGGTATTTGAACAGATGAAAGACTCAATCAAGATATTTTTCAATGTATAATTTCAGTTACATCACTCTGTAAACCTTTGCTATAAATTCTGTGCCTTACAATTGTGTCCTCCACAACCACCTGATGAAGGAGCGTCGCTCCAAAAGCTAGTGTTTCCAATTAAACCTGTTGGACTATAACCTGGTGCTGTGTGATTTTTAACTATGAAAATTGGTGGTAAATTGGGAGGAGAAAAGACTTAGACTGCTGGATGATGTAGGTGCCTGGTCAGATCGACTGAACACTGACAAATGGAATATAATCCTGAAATGTGTGAGGTGATGCAGTTTTGGAGGTCTAACAAGGCACTGGAGTACATGATAAATAGTTGGGCCCTAAAAAGAACAGAGGATCAGAGGGTACTTGGTGTCTGCAGTTCCATGAAGGCAACAGAACGAGTGGATATGGTAGCTGAGAAGGTTACTTGCTTTTATGAGGTGAACAATTGAATACAAGAACAGGGAACTGGTGATGGAACAGTAGAAAATCTTAGTTAGGACATAACTAGAGTACTGTGCGGAGTTCTGGTTAGTGCACTACAACAAACACAAGAAAGGATGCAAAGGAGATTCGCCTGCCTGGGCTGGGTTGTTTCAGCTATGAAGCAAGATTAGATAGGTTGGCGTTATTTTCCTTGCAGCAGAGAAGACTGAGGGGGAACCTGAGAGGGGAGACTTACCAAACTATGAAAAGCATGGATCGGGAAGATAGGAACTAACATTACCCTTTAGTAGAAAGATGATCAGCAGGCACCATAGATTTAGGATAAGGGACAGGAGGCTTAGAAGAGATTTAAGTAAGAATTCTATTTCACCGAGAGAATAGTGAGTTTCTGAAACTCATTGCCTGAATGGGTGGTCGAGGCAGGAACCATCTTATAATAGTTAAGAAATGTTTAGATGAATATTTGACTCATCAAAGCATGCAAGTATACAGACAAGAACTCGAAAATCTAAATAAAATACAAAGTGTTTGATAACAGCATAGACATGATGGTCTAAGGGCCTATTTTTGTGCTGAACTCAATTACAGGTACTCTATGATTCTATGAAAAAGCATCCTATTTGATTTGTACCCCATCAGTCACCTTCAACAATCACTTCCTTCATCACTTTTGGGAATTCAGATAAACAGTGACAATGCTGTGTGACGTTTAGCTACCTAGCACAAAACAGACTGCATTTCTTCTCAAGGAAATGGTTCTTAGGCACCTTAAGCTGTGCTGGATACTTGGGAAGGGCATTCTGGGGATCCAGAATTTAGCTTTGGAGCTGCCTTGGCCACTGTTATTTTCAAATAGCTATGAGTCATTGCTTCTGCTGTGGATGAAGCCACAGACTGCAGGGAGGATGGGTGAACTGATCACAGCAGAGTATTGTGTGTGTGTGTGTGGTAGGGGTTAGAGGTTGTTGTTGGGGTAGAGATTGTACAGGAGGGAAATAAGAAATAAAGTTAAAATAGGGGATAGCATAGATCGAGGAATAGATACAGTTCTCTGCAGGAAAGATAGATGGTCCCAAAAGTAGTATTGCCAACCTGGTGGCAAAGCTAAAGATGTCTCTTCTGAGCTGGAGTGGAAACAGAAGTGGGAGATGAAGGATCAAGTTATTGTGGTCCACGTAGGTACCAACGTCATAGGAATGGCAATGAAAACGGTTCTGCTGAGGAGTTACAAGCAACTCAGGGCTAAATTAAAAGGCAGAACCACAATGGTAATAATCTCCAAACTAGGCAAAAGTGAGGACTGCAGATGCTGGAAAGCAGAGTCTAGATTAGAGTGGTGCAGGAATGGGCCTGATGAAGGGTTTTTGCCCGAAACGTAGATTTTCCTGCTCCTCGGATGCTGCCTGACCTGCTGTGCTTTTCCAGCACCACTCTAATTCATAATCTCCAAACTACCTGAGCCACATGCAAGCTAGCATCAGGTAAATAAAGTTAGAGAGATAAATGCATGGCTCACAGATTTATGTGGGAGAAATGAATTCTGATTCATGGAGCACTGGCACCAGTACTGGGGAATGCATGCTGCAACTATACAAAACGCTGGTGCAGCCAAACTTGGAATATTGTGTACAATTCTGATCCCCATATTTCGTGAAGGATATGGAAGCATTGGAAAAGGTGCAGAGGAGATTTACCAGGATATTGTCTGGTCTGGAGGGAAGGTCTTATGAGGAAAGGCTGAGAGACTTGGACCTGTTCTCATTGACAAGAAGAAAGGCGAAGAGGGAATTTGATAGAGACATACAAGATGATCAGAGGTATACAGTGAAAGTCTTTTTCATAGGATGATGACGTCAGCGTGTACGCGGGGGAATAACTACAAATTGAGGGGTGATAGATTTAAGACAGATGTCAGAGGCAAGTTCTTTATGCAGAGAATGGTAAGGGTGTGGAATGCCCTTCCTGCTAATGTAGTCAAGTCAGCCACATTAGGGAGATTTAAACAATCCTTAGATAAGCACATAGATGATTTTGGGGTAGTGTAGGGGGACGAGCTGAGAATAGTTCACAGGTCGGTGCAACATCAAGGGCCGAGGGCCTGTTCTGCACTGTATTGTTCTATGCTCTATGAGACATGTTGGAAATCTGAAACAAAAGCAGAAATTTCTGGAGAAACTTAGCAGGTCTGGCAAGATGTGTGGAGAGAAAGCAGAGTTCTGAAGAAGAATCACTAGACCCGAAACATTAACTCTGCATTCTCTCCACAAATACTGCCAGACCTGCTGAGTTTCTCAAGAACTTTCAGTGTTTATTTCATTTGATCATACTGGAACCAATGCCCTGGCAGATTGTATAACTAGGGTTGCAGATAGGACTTTGAACTAATGAGTGGTGGAGAGAGTTCAACTGAAGAGAAGTTTGAAAAACTCAAAAAGAGAGAAAGCAGAGATGCAGGACAGTGAAGAGGTGAACTATAATTAAATTGTGACAGGCGAGGCAGACAAGCGATTAGCACTGCTCCCCTACAGTGCCAGGGACCAAGGTTCGATTCTAGCCACGGGGGACTGTTTTAGTGGAGTTTGCACAGTCTCCCAGTGCCTGCATGGCTTTCCTCTGGTTGCTCCACTTTCTTCCCACAGTCCAAAGATGTGAAGGTTAGGTGGATTGGCCGTGTTAAATTGCCCATAGTGTCCAGGGATGTGCAGGCTAGGTGGATTAGCCATGGAAAATGCAGGGTTACAAGGATAAGATGGGTCTGGGTGGGATGCTCTTCAGAGGGCCGGTGTGGACTCAATAGGCTGAATGCCCTACTTCCACACTGTAGGGATTCTATTTTAAAAATAAGCAGAAGAGTGCAACAGAAATTAGCACCAAAATAAGTAATAATGCTAAGAAGTCAAAGCTTAAGGCACTTTATCTGAATGCTTGCAGCATTTATAACAAGATAGGTGTGTTGATGCCACATATAGAAATTGATGAATATAAAATGACAGCTGTTGGGATTGTGTGGTTACACTGTAACCCATACTGCAATCTCAGTATTTAAGGTATTCGATATTCTGGAAACATAAGGAAAAGGAGACTGGGTAGCTTTGTTCATAAAATAAGGCATTAGTCCTGTGGTAAGTTGTGACTTAAGAGCAATAGATCATGATCTGGAATTAGTTTGGGTGTAAATAAGTAATGGTGAGGCATTGACATGACGAGTTGGAGTCATCTATAGGGCCCTGAAAAGTTGTTCCATTTAGGAGAAAGTATAACTTGGCAAATAATGGAGGCATGTAATAAAGCACTGCAATTGTCATGGGTGATTTTAATCTGCATATTGACTAGATAATCAGAGGGGCAAGGTTATAATGGAAAATGAATTTGTAGAGTGCATCAGGTGTTGTTTTTTGGAGTAGCACTTTGTAGAACTCAGCTGGAAACAGATGATTTTAGATCTAGAAATGCTCAATAAATGAGGCTTAATAAGAGACCTCTCAATTAAGGATCATCCCGGGGCAATGATCACAATGTGGTAGAATTTAAAATTCAGTTGGAGAAAGTAAGGTCTGCAGATGCTGGAGATCAGAGTCAAGAGTGTGGTGCTGGAAAAGCACAGCAGGTCAGCCAGCATCCAAAGAGCAGGAGAATCAACATTTCGGGCATGAGCCCTCCAGCAGGAAACCATTCCTGATGAAGGGCTTATGCCCGAAGTGTTAATTCTCCTGCTCCTCAGATACTGCCAGACCTGCTTTGCTTTTCCAGCACCACATTCTCCACCCAGAATTTGAAATTAAGTTTGATGGAGAGCAACTCAGGTCTCAGACAAATGTCCTCAACTGAAATACGAGCAATTACAAAGGTATGAAGAAAGAGTTGTCTAAAAGCATACTGGGAAAATAGACTAAGAGAAGGGTCAGGTGGCAGACATTTAAACAGATATTTCATGACAATCAGCAAAAGTTTTTCCTGTCAAAAAGAAGGACCTGACAAGAAGAATGAACCGCCCATGCTTAACAAATGTGGTCAAAGAGTATCCAATCAAAAAGTAAGACACACTTAATAATAGGCCAAAAGATTGGGAATTATGTTAGAAACCAGGAGTAGGTGACTAAAAAGATAATAAAGAGGGAGATTATTTACTTTGAAAGTATATTAGAATGAAATATAAAAAACAAACAGCAAGAGCTTCTACGGGCATATAGAAAGAAGGAGAGTAAATAAAGTGAGTGTGGAATTCTTGGAGGATATGACTGGAGAATTAATAATGGGGAACTGAGAAGTGGTGTATAATTTAAACTAATAGTTTGCATTAGTCTCCATGAACTCTCTAGATATCCCAAGGTACAAATTATTTGACAAACTAATGGGACTAATGATATGAATCCAAGGATTTTAAGTGAAGTGGTTGCAGAACTAATGGAGATATCCGTCAAAATTTTCCAGAGGGTTCTCGTTGATGTGGCATCTCTGTTCAAGAAAAAAGCGAGACAGAAAAGAGGAAACTATGTACCGGTTAGCCTAACATCAGTCATTAGGAAAATACTAGGGTCCATTATTAAGGAAGAAGTAGCAGAACCTCTGGAAAAGCTTAGCACAATAAAACAGAATCAGCATGTTTTGTGTAAATAAATTTATGTTTGACAATTTTATCAGAGTTTTTGATGATATAATAAACAGAGTTGATCAATAGGAATTGGTAAGTGTATGTGTTTGGATTCCCAGAAGATATTCAATAAGATGCCACAGAAAAGGTTATTGCGCAAGATAACAATTCATGGTATTAAGGGTAATGAGTAGAATGAATTGAGGATTGGTTAATACAAAAGATAGAGTCGGTATTTTAAGTTGAAACAATGTAACTAGTGGAGTGCCACAAGGGTCAGTTCTAGGGTCTCAATTATTTACTGTCTATATAATGACTTGTACGAAGGCACAAAGTATAATGTATCTTAACTTACTGATGATACAAAAGTGGTCAAAGGGCATGTTATGATGAGGACATAAGGGATCGGCAAGAGGATATAAATATGTTGAGTGACTCGGCAAAAACTTGGTAAATGGCATTTATGGTCAGAATGTGTGAGGTCATGCCCTTTGGTAGGAAGAATCAAAGAGAAACTTTTATTTAAATGGGGGGACACTCCTAAAAATTATTGCTCAGAAAGATCTGGATGTTCTAGTGTAGGTAAAAAGTTAGCATGTAGGTTCAGCAAGTAATTAAGAAGCAAATGGAATTTTGGCCTTTACTATTATGGGTTGGAGTTGGAAGTCTTGTAATAACTGTACAGTGTGTTAGTAAGGCCACACCTAGAGTATTGTGTACAGTTTTGGTTTTCGTATGTGAGAAAGGTTGGCATTGGAGGTAGATTCTTGGGATGATAGTGCTGACTTATCAAAAACATAAGAACATAAAAGCTAGATGCAAAAGTAGGAAATTCAGCCGCATGAGCCTGCTCCGCCATTCAATATGATCATGACTGATTTCATCTTAGCCTTGGCTCCACTTTCATGCCTTTTTTTTCATGAGATGTGGATGTCACTAGCTAGGCCAGCACTTATTGCCCATCCCTAATTGCTCAGAGGGCAATTAAGAGTCAAACACATTGCTGTGAGACTGGAGTCACATGTTCACCAGACCAGGGAAGCGCAATAGACCTCCTTCTCTAAAGAACATTAGTGAACAAGATGGGTTTTTCCTGACAAATGGCAATAGTTTCATGGCCATCATTAGACTCTTATTTCCAAAGTATTTTTGAATTCAAATTCCACCATCTGTCATGGCAGAATTCAAACTCAGGACCCCAGGACATTACCTAGGTCTCTAGATTAATAGTCTACTGATAATACCACTACGCCATCATCTGTCCTGCTCTCCAAACTGTTCAACCTGTTACTAATTAAAAATCTGTCCTTAAATTTGTTTAATGTCCGCACATACAACGCACTCTGGGGTAGTAAATTCCATAGATTTCCAATCCTTTGAAATAAGTAATTTCTCCTTATCTCTGTTTTAAATCTGCTAACCTTCATCCTAGAAGTATGAGCCCAGCTATTCAAGATGACAGTACCAGCACAATAGGCCCATTGGCACCAGTCTGGCTGCATTTATTTTTTTTCTCTACCTTTTTATCTATTGTCCTTTCTTTTCCTTCTTCATCTTCCTGACATCGCAGAGAAGCTGGAGCAGTGTGACAGTCACCAGAGCAGGGACTCCTGGCTGTGTAGGCCCAATGGATGGACTCCTGGAATTAGCGGCAAGGTGTTGGCTGCAGCAATGGCTGAATGGGGACTTCTGGTTGTGGTAGGCCTGGAACAAAGTCCTTGCAGAAACCTTGTATAAATTCTGGAGAGCCATGTTGGGATCCTGGCTGATGAAGATGAACTCTATTTAAGTACTTTCTTCTTATTCCTTTCTACCTCAAACTGGCACCAGATTGTGGCAACAGAACATTTTTCACTGTATCTCCCTAGATATATGTGACAATAAAAAACATTAAACTAAGCATTCTAGAGTGCCCCAAATGATGAAACATCCTTTCTACTTCTACTTTGTCAATTACCTTTAGTATCTTATCGACCTCAATTAGATCACCTCTCACTCTTCTAAAATTCAGAGAGTATAGGCCTAAACTGTTCAATCTTTTTTTATAAGACAAATCCATTATCTCTGGAATCAATTCTAGTGAACCTTCTTTGACCTACCTCTAATAAAATTACATCCCCCCTGCAAGTAAAGGAACTGAAATTGTAAACAATACTCCAGGTGGTCTCACTAATGCCTTGCACAGTTGCCCAACACTTCTCTGCTTTTATACTCTATTCCTTTTACAAGAAATACCAAAACCTGTTTCGGCTAAAAAGACCTTTTCTCATTTGAATTTAGAAGAATGCACAGTGATCTTACAAGATTATGAAAGACTTGAACGGATCAATATTGGGAGGGCATTTCCACGAATGGTGGAATCTCAAGCCTGCGGACTTAGTTTCAGAACTTGGGGGCACTCATTTGAAACTGTAATGCAAAGGAACTTCTTCTTTCAGAGGGTAGTGAATGTCTAGAAATCTTTGCTCCAAAGAGTTGGGAAGGTTTGATGACTGACAGTATTTAAAGAGGAGGTGATAGCTTTTTGAAATACATCAAGTTATGTTTAACCACCACCTTATGAACCTTGATAAACTGACCAAAAAAGTCCTGAAATACTGAAAGTTTACTGCCTGGATTAGCCCAAGTAGTCCGTTAAGGATGCGAATGAGAAGGCTCTCTGCCAGTAAGTTTTATTTAAGGCAAAGTTTCATTATTATTTAAGTGATTTATGCTGTAAATAAAGTATAGCAATGATGTATATAGTCCCTCCATTACATTTCTATTACTTAGTGTTTTTATTCTGATTATGTGAACCTCTTGCTCAATCGCAATATTTGATCAACTGGCACACTGCTGGTCCCATAGGTGCCAGTTAATAAAAACTTTGCTGCATTAAAATGTTGAAGGCTATGAATAGTTGGCTTGAAAGAGGAGTTGAGGTCTGGGGTAGATAACCATGGTCTTGTTGAATGATGGAGTTGTCTTGAGGGACACAATGGTCTACTCCTCTCTTATTTCCTCTGTTATTATGTTCTTATCATTGTAAGTTGCCCTTAACCACAATTTGCTATCTCCAGATGTCTTCATTGCTGGACATCCTAATAATGAATACTGACCCAGAGGAACACATACAACAACAATTGATAACGAACTTTAGCCTTCACAGAGCTATTTTCTGTTTAATTACAAGCCCTTTTTAATGAAGGTGTCTAACTAATTTTGTTTAACTTCCTTAATGATCCTCTTAATTTCATGATGTTCTGCATTATAATCTATCCTCAATTGCTTCAAACAATCTTCAAGCATTACTTCAAAAAGCATTTCATTTCACTTAATGAAGACCTCCTTTTCAGTTAAATCAACAGCATTTTGGTTAGTAAATGTTCAGCTGCAGAACTTCATTTTAACTTGTTTATGGCACGGGCCATAGATGAATATAAATTAATTATTACATCACGTGCTTTAGAGTTTGCCTTTTCATTCATCTCTGACTTTGCGGCCAGTAATACTTTTCTTGTAGATGAGAACTTGGGCACAATTTCTCATAGCTCCAAGATGATCAACTACCTATTTTAATGATCACCCATCGTTGCAAAGCGCCATGCTTGTCAAAGCGACTAAAATCTGCACATTGCAAGGAATCTATTTCTTGTTCAATGTCAGTATTCATTTTCTAGTTTTCAAGGGTGATTATAATTAGCATTTACAGAATTCATTGCAAAATGGAAGTGACATTGGTAGGAATATCTTTTGTCTGAAATATTGTTTTAATTCATGAAAGTGAGTGAGTGCAGGAAGTTGCACCATGTGGGAATTCATAGGGTAAATAATGAAGAAACCACAAGAACCAAATGAGTGTGAGGTGCTGATGCTAGTGGGATAATCAATGAGTAGTGATGGTTCAGGAAAAAACTGCATTAAATTGGTTGTTCTTTATTTTCTTGTTAGAATAATTTAACTGTTTTGAAATAACTTTTATTTTTTGATTGATCAAATATCCAACATTACACAATTCATAAATCAGTTAGAATTATTGAATATTCTAAGTTATAAATTTGTTGTTTAAGCTAGTTAAAGGTAAGTCCATAAGACATAGCAGCAGAAGTAGGCATTTGGTTCATCAAGTCTGTTCATTCAATGAGAACATGTTGATCTGATAATTCTCAACTCCGCTTTCCTGCTTTATCCCAATAATCCCTATTTCCCTTACTAATCAGAAATATGTTTGTCTTAGCCTTGAATATACTTTGACTCACTCTTGATAGCACTCTGTGGTGAAGAATTTCACAGGTTCACTATTCCTCTGAGATAAGCTCCTCCTCATTTCTGTCCAAATTGGGTAACCCCTTATTCTCAGATTATGTCATCTTGTCTTAGACTGTCTCACAAGGGAAAACCATTTTTGAATATCCAGCCTACTAAGCCACCTCAAAATCTCATTTGATTCAATAAGGTTTCCTCTCTCATTCTTCTAATTTCCAAAGCATACAGGCCCAACTCACTCAATCTCTCCTTGTAAGAAAAACATGGGATCAGCTGAGTGAACTTAGAACATAGAACAGAGAACAGTACAGCACAGTACAGGCCCTTCGGCCCATGATGATGTGCCGAGCATTTATCTTAATCTAAGATCAACCTAACCTACACACCCGTCAATCTACTGCCATCCATGTGCTTGTCTAGTAGTCGCTTAAATGTCCCTAATGTCACTGATTCTACTACCATCACTGGCAGTGCATTCCACGCATCCACCATTCTTTGCATAAAGAGCCTACCTTTGACATCTCCCCGTACCTTCCTCCAATCACCTTAAAATTATGACCCCTCATGACAGCCATTTCTGCCCTGGCTATCTACTCTTTCTATGCCTCTCATTACCTTGTACACCTCTATCAAGTCATCTCTTTTCTTTCTTCTTTCCAGTGTGAAAAGCCCAAGCTCACTCAACCTCTCTTCATAGGTCATGCCCTCCAATCCAGGCAGCATCTTGGTAAATCTCTTCTGCACCCTCTCTGAGCACCTACATCCTTCCTATAATGAGGTGACCAGAAATGGACACAATATTCCAAGTGTGGTCTAACCAGGGTTTCATAGAGCTGCAGCAAACCTCATAGCTCTTAAACTCAATCCCACTGTTAATGAAAGCCAAAACACCAAACGCCTTTTTAACAACCCTATCAACTTGAGTGGCAACTTTGAGGGATCTATGTAGGTGGACCCCAATATCCCACTGTTCCTCCACACTGTCAAGAATCCTTTCTTTAATGCTGTATTCAGCATTCAAGTGCGACCTTCCAAAGTGAATCACTTTGTATTTATCCAAATTGAACTCCATCTGCCACTTCTCAGCCCAGCTCTACATCTTGTTATTGTCTTTTTGCGGCTGCAACAGCTCTCGACACTATCGAGAAAAAACTACAAAGAGCAGTGGCCTAAGAACAGATCCCTACGGGACACCACTGGTCACCGATCTCCAAGCGAAATACTTTCCATCCACTATTACTACTTGTCTTCTTTCGGCCAGCCAATTCTGTATGAAAAAAGCCAAATTTCCCTGTATCCCATTCCTCCTAACTTTCTGAATGAACCTACCATGGGGAACTTTATCAAATGCCTTACTGAAATCCATACGCACCACATCCACTACTCTACCTTCATCAACTTGTCTCATCACATCCTCAAAGAACTCAGCAAGGCTTGTGAGGCATGATCTGCTGCTCACAAAGCCATGCTGACTATCTTTAATCAAACTATGTTTTTCCAAGTAGTTATATATCCGATCTCTCAGAATCCTTTCCAGTACCTTGCTTACCACTGATGTAAGACTAACTAGTTTGTAATTCACAGGCATTTCCCTATTCCCTTTCTTGAACAGAGGAACAACATTTGCCTCCCTCCAATCATCTAGTACTACTCCCATGGAGAGTGAGGATGTAAATATCATTGACAGAGCCGCAGCAATCTCATTCCTTGCTTCCTGTAGTAACCTTAGATATATCTTGTTCAGCCCTGGGCACTTATCTATCTTGATGCTTCTAGCACATCCACTTTCTTAAAAGCAATCTGTTCCAGCCTATTAACCTGGTCCACAATATTCTCACTATCAACAAGGTCCCTCTCTCTAGTGAATACTGAAGCAAAAACTCATTTAGGGCCTCCCCTACCTCTTCAGACTCCAGGCACAAGTTCCCTCCACTACCCCAATTGGCCCTACCCTCTTTCTGATCATTCTCTTGTTCCTCACACAAGTGTAGAACACCTTTGGGGTTTCCCTAATCCTTCCTGCTAACGCTTCTTTGTGCCCCCTCCCAGCTCTCCCACCAAGAGTTCTGACACCTGGCTGGCCTCGTTGCCTAGCATCAAATCCAATAAGGCCTCTCCCCCAGTCGGCCTATCTACATATTGAGTCAGGAATCCTTCATGGGCACACCTGACAAAATCGGCTCCATCACGACCATCTGCATTAAAGAGGTTCCAATCAATATTGGGGAAGTTGAAGTCACCCATAACAACAACTCTGTTACATCTGCACCTTTACAAGATTTGCAGTCCAATCTTTTCTTCCATCTCTCTGCTGCTATTGGGGGAGTCTATAGAAAACGCCTGAATTTACCCTCCTGGCAGCCCCTTCAAATATTAATATATGTTTTCTTAGATTGGGGGACCCAAAACTGTTCACAATATTCCAGCTGTGATCTGACTAATGTCTTGTATCTTTTTAGCAAGACTTCCCTACTTTGATATTCTATTCCCTTTGAAATAAAGGTGATCAGTCCATTAGCCTTCCTGATTACCTGCTGCTAGCCTTGCTTGTTTCCTGCTGCTAGCCTGTTGTGTTTCATGCACAAGGACCCCCAAATACCCTGCAGCATTCCGCTCATCACTTCTTTCTGCCAAAGTGCATGAATTTACATTTTCCCACATTATATTTCATCTCTCAAGTTTTTGTCCACTCAGTCAACCTGTCCAAATCTATGTTTGTGTCACCCCTCACTATATTTATTTTTGTGTTGTCTGCAAACTTGGTGATAGTACATTCACTTACCTCATCTGAGTAGTTCATATTTATTGTAAATAATTGCAGCCCAGATTTGATCCCTGTGGCAATCCAATAGCTTCAGTTTGCCATAGTTGAAGTACCCCCTTTCTCCAAAAGTCTTCTATAAGTCAGCCAATCCTCTATCCTTGTGAATATGCTATCCTCAGGAACCATGGAATTTTCACTTATTAAGTAGCCTAATGTGTAGTACCTTATTGAACACCTTTTGGGAATTAACATACATTGCACCTACTGGTTTCCCTTTATCTATCCTGCTTAGTGCCTCCTCAAAAAATTCTAATAAATTTGACAGGCATAATTTCTCCTTTGTGAAGCCTTGCTGATTCTGCTGGATCATATATTTTTCTAAATGCTCTGGTATGACAGTCTTCATATTTCCTAATGACAGATGTTCGACTTACTGGCCTAAAGTTATCTGTTTATTGTCTCTGTCCCTTTTTGAGTAAGTGCGTTATTGGCAGTTTTCCAATCCTGTGGGACTTCTGCAGAACCTAAGGATTTTTGGAAGACCAGTACCAGTTCATTCACTTTCTCTGCAGCTACTTCCTTTAAAATCCTTGATGCAATCCATTAGTTTCAGGGACCTATCAGCCTTTAGCCCCATTAGTTTCCCTACTACTTTTTCTCCAGTGCTAGTTATTGTATTTAATGACTTCCTCTTCTTTTAGCTGCTTGGCTACTTTTTATTTTAGAATGCTATTTATGTCATTTACCATGAAGACTGAATAAAGTATTTATTAATCTACTCTGCTATTTCCTTGGTCCCTGTTATTTATTCCAGCCTCATTTTGTAAGGGACCTCTGTTCACTTCAGCTTGTCTTTTCTTTTTATACATTTAATGTCTATTTTTATATTATTTGCTAGTTTACTCGTGTTTATTTTCCCCCTATATTATTTTTTTGGTCATCTTTTGTTATCTTTTAAGACTTGACCAATCTTCTGGTTTGGCAATCTTGTTGGCAATATTTTATGTTGTTTCAATTTGATATTACTCTTAACTTCCTCAATTAATAATTCAAATTATTTGAGTTGCTCAAAGAGTATTTTAGAAAATTGACATTAGTATATCACGTTGGAGAAAATAAGTCATAAGTTCTTTAAAAAATACTTTTATAATCTCCTTGATCTGATATTTTGCCAAAACAAGAGACACTATGTCAATGTGAAAAATGGTGGATGAACCATCCTAAATGTGGCACTTTGTATTGTCATATTGATGGAATTGGGACCAAGCTGAAGTTCAGAGATAGCTGAACATTGAAATGATCAGATGCCTCCAGTCAAACCAAACGTTGGCACCCTTCAGTATGCAGGGCGAAAGTGAGGACTGCAGATGCTAGAGGTTAGAGTCAAGATTAGAGTGGTGCTGGAAATGCACAGCAGGTCAGGCAGCATCCGAGGAGCAGGAAAATCGATGTTTCATTAGGAAAATCGATGTTTCGGGCAGGAGCCCTTTCTGATGAAACGTCGATTTTCCTGATCCTCGGATTCTGCCTGACCTGCTGTGCATATCCAGCATCACTCTAATCTTGACTCTTCAGTATGCAACCTGATGTGTGCAAAGCAGAACAGATCATTATCAAAGGTATTGTTTGTACATATTCTTGCAAAACTAGGATATCCATTTGGAGAAACATGGGTGGAGCATGGAGAATGTCTATGGGGATGAGGGGTGTAAGGGGAATGTGAAGGAAGGCTGACTTTGGCTTTATTCCTTTTTTTTTATTAATCTTTCACACAATGCTGGTGTTCTGAGGAAGGCTCTGTCACAAGTCTTGGTTACACCCAGTAGCTTTCACACTCACTCAGGCATCACCCAGCCTGACTTCTAAGGAACATTGCTACTCCCAAATGAAAATATGAAATTCTAGACTGATGTAGACTAGACTATATTTACAGTTATTAAACCTTTTAATGTAAAGTACGTGATTTATCTATAGATTAATCTAATATATTTTAGAGCTTGAATTTTGAACTGGTGCCATGTAGATTTTATTCTGTGTGTGTGATGGGTTTTAAAGTTGTGGTTCTGTTCGCCGAGCTGAGAATTTGTGTTGCAGACATTTCGTCCCCTGTCTAGGTGACATCCTTAGTGCTTGGGAGCCTCCTGTGAAGCGCTTCTGTGATATTTCCCCGGCATTTATAGTGATTTGTATCTGTCGCTTCCGGTTGTCAGTTCCAGCTGTCCGCTGCAGTGGCCGGTATATTGGGTCCAGGTCGATGTGCTTAGTTGATTGCATCTGTGGATGAGTGCCATGCCTCTAGGAA
>NC_057716.1:48998714-49002727 GCF_004010195.1 Chiloscyllium plagiosum | reverse complement strand
GTCAAACTCCCTCTTTTGGTAGGTGTTGGTATCTGCAAGTAGTTGTTGTGCTTTTTGGATGTATTCTGCTTTGTCCAGGATGACCGTCATTCTGCCTTTGTCTGCTGGTAGTATGATTATGTTCTTTTCATTTCTTAGAGCTTTTAGTGCTTCCCTCTTCTTGGTGTTGAGGTTATGTGTTTGTCTTTTCCTTGTTTTCAGGGGTACAATACTTTGTCTCACTGTTTGTTGTGTCTCTTCTGTCAGTCCATTGTTTCTGAGTGTGCATTCTAGTGCTGCTAGGAAGTCTGCTGTCTTGTGGCACTCATCCACAGATTCAATCAATAAGCACATCGACCTGGACCCAATATACCGACCACTGCAGCGGACAGCTGGAACTGACAACTGGAAGCGGCAGATACAAATCACTATAAATGCCGGAGGAAACATCACAGAAGCGCTTCACAGGAGGCTTCCAAGCACTGAGGATGTCACCTAGGCAGGGGATGAAACGTCTGCAACACAAATTCCCAGCTTGGCGAACAGAACCACAACAACGAGCACCTGAGCTACAAATCTTCTCCCAAACTTTGAACACCTACGGATGGGTTTTAGAGATTAACTTCTCAGCATTTTTGGAACTTTTTTTTAAAGAACAGAATAAGAGTGATAGTTTCTACTATATTAATAGGAATTTGTTTGCAATTGAAGAGTTTTACAAACAGAGAGAATAAAAGTTGATTGCAGTTCGAACAACCAGGGATCGTTGTTCCAGTTCTCAGGCATCCTGTTTAAAGGTAGATGTTTGAACTAGTTTTCCTGGAACAAGGAAAAACTAGAAATAGGTTACCTCAATGAAAAGGTTTTCAGTTTGCAAGTTCCAAACAAAAAGCTTTGATTAAAACCCTGAAGCTCTTACATGATGCTGTAGAATTCCAAGGTCAGTTGTGTGAATACTCAAGGAAGAGGCTATCAAATTTTCAAAACCAAGAATTAAAAGTAAGTTAAGTTAAATCTATAGATTTGATTGAAAGGGAATTGTCTCTGATATTTGAGAACTATAAAGTTTATTGTTTGCATATGGAATGTTGTATTTTACTGAGTCTTTCAAGTCTTTCAAACGTATGTCATATGTAAGTACCTTGATTTGTTCTATTTTATCTTCTTTAATGTAATAAAGTTCTGTTTTATTGTTAAAACCAGTTCTCAACAGTGTATGTTTGTGCTTCTGTGAAAGGCAATCTGGATAATTAAAAATAAGTGATCTATCAAACTAGATTTTAGACTGGGATCTGACTGACCAGCAATAACAATTGATGGGGTCATAACAAGTATAGAATGATGCAACACAGAAGGAGATTACTTGGTCTGCCGGCCTGTAACAAAACCATTCAATGAATTCTATTCCCCTGCTCTCTCCTTAGTTTTGTATTTCTTTCTTTTCAAGTATGTGTCTTTTCTTTAGTCTGCTACTATGACATTTTTCAGACAGTACACTCCAGATCACAACAACTCATTGTGCAATGAATTCACCTGTCATTTATTTGCCAATCACCTGAAATCTGAAGCTTCTGATTACTTGGTCCTTCTGCTACTAAAAAATGTTTCTCTTTATTTTCCTTGAGAAAACCATTCGTGACTTTGAACACCTCAATCATACCTTCTCCCAAACATGCCCGAGGGTATGGAGTCCAAAACTGGAGGGCGTAGGTTTAAGGTGAGAGAGGGAAAACATTTAAAAGGGACCTAAAGGACAACTTTTTCACACAGAAGGTAGTGCATGCATGGAATGAGCTGCCAGAGGAGGTGGTGGAGCCTTGTACAATTACAACATTTAAAAGGCATCTGGATGGGTATATGAATAGGAAGGGTTTAGAGGATCGAAGGCCAAATGCTGGCAAATGGGAGCAGATATTTTTAGGATGTCTGGTCAACAAGGTCGAGTTGGACTGAAGGGTCTGTTTCCGTGCTGTACATCTGAATGAGTCAGTAACCCTTATCTTGGAACTATTCTATTCAACCTTGTCTGTACCATCTCCAACACTTGACATATTTTCTAAAGTGTCATGTTTCATTTGAACCCAATACTCTAGTTTGTCTAACCAGTGTTTTACAGAGGTCCAATTGCCTGAAAATTGAAAGATAAGAGAGGTGCTTTTTGTATAATTGTCTCACTATTACGAGAGATATGAATTCATGAATAGAATTAACAAGAGCAAACTAGTTGTTTACATTAAATGGTATTGTTTTTATAAATAATCGGAATGTTTCTCAATTCTCAATGAGTTCAAATTTAACAAATTATCCTATTTAAATGAAGCTTGTGTCAGCCTGTGTTGAAGTTTCACTTCAGCTTACCCAAAATTCCATACATAAAAAAAACATATCCAATCAAGCCTGGAAATCATGTGATCAATTTTACTTTCTAACCCCAACAATGAACAAGGTTTCATTGTCACTTAAGTCTCTCAAAATTTATTATTAATTGTGATGTTGATCTGATCATATTTTTCATGTTTTCCATCTGAGGCACATTGCGTGAGGGCACTTTTTGACCCTGATTTATGAATTCAGGTGATTAATATGGGAATTATCATGTAGGAACTGTAGAGATGTCAGATATGTTGTCATATTTAAGATGAATATAGGACTGAATGATAGCTTCTTTATTTTAAAGTGAGGTTATGTTTGGTGCAGCATGTTAAAGCTATGCAGGATACGCAAGTTGGAACTTACCAGAGAGCTGCTGACTCAGAAATGCCTGAATGGAGCTCTTGATAAACATGCTGAGATAGTCATGGGCTTCAGAAGCAGCACTTCATTACTGCCTTTCAGAACTCTTTTGTAAAACTCCATATCTATTGGACCAACAGATAACTCTTCTCTTGACTCACATTTTCTTTTTTGAAAAAAATTAGGTAAGGCTGAAATTTGAAGAAAAAATGCTTCAAGTTAACTTCCAGCTATTGCATTGATCTTTAAATCATTTGCATGTTGTTACAGACAATTCAAACATTCACAGAGAGGAAATCCTTCCTGTTTATGTAGTTTAGGGTTGTCTATAAGAATTCAGAAGGTAATGGGATTGCCATCACTGTTACTCACAGCTTTAGGAAAATCAACACAACTGTAAAATAGTGATAGCTAGTTTGATAAATTCTCAGCTTTTCTGTCAGATTATTTTTAACTTCCTGACTAAAGTGTATCCTTATTGAAGACTGACTGACAGCACAGAGATCATCTGTGGCCTCTCACGTTAGCCAGAACCATTATTGTCACAGAGTAGCTTGACCAGATAACATTTGTTGAAGGTTCTCATGCAGTTCGATTGAAAAGCTCACCCACTTTGTCATTGACAAAACAAATGCTTCCAATAAACACTTCCTCAATGAAGTCTTCCTATATCCAATGTTCCCCATTCAGAGTGATATGGTGTAATATCTGACATTGTTCATCCTACCTAAATGCAACACTCTCTGTAATATTTGCAGTTCCTGCACTGACCCCTCCATGATAATGGAATAAAGTACATGCATACTGTTTGTTTGCAGTGGAGGCTGGAAGTATCTCGATCTCCCATGTCTTAAAGTAAACAAATTAAAAGACAAAATGTCAAAAACAAAGTCCATTCCAACTCATCATTAGCTGTAGCAACCACTTAACAAATTCTCTACACTGTTCAGTAAACTTGATTCCACTCAATGTTCATAATAGCAGTTGTGTCTTATCCTTATCATTTCAACCCTAGTGTACAACAGATATAATTCAGTCAGCAGTGCTATTGGCCCTCACTACCTTAAAGAATGATGAATTTGACATAAAGATCTTGGGAAAGGGTAATTCATGTTTGAAAACTAGGGAATCAATGAAGATGGTTTACATCCAAACTTCCTGTCCAAGAAATAAAGAGCTAGAGAGTCTTTATAGTAAAGAAGGATGCCACTTGGTTCATCAACTTCTACAGAACAAACTTATCTCATCTCTCTAAGCCAATCTAGTCAAACCCATTCTCTCCATTAGGCAAAAGTGAGGAC
>NC_057716.1:48964040-48998214 GCF_004010195.1 Chiloscyllium plagiosum | reverse complement strand
GTGCTTTTCCAGCACCACTCTGATCTAAACTCCCATTCTCTCCATTATCCCTATAGGCCAAAGTCTTCTAACCAACCCACCCTGGTACTCATCTCTATCACGGCCACACATGCTGTGTTTGCCAGGTCAAAAGACCTGGCTCTTTTCTACCCTAGTTCTGCTGAGCTAAAGTTCTTTTCACTTAGGCAATCTTTACCAAGGCAGGTCCAGTAAGTCATGACATTTCATGATTTGAGCTACATGTTTAATTGCAAAAATCCAGCCCATTGGGCTATGATGATCAGTTTCCCCAGTTAACGATCAATAGTTATAGTTGGGTAACCTGTCACCCAATCAACTCAGATTCTCATTTGAATTTTAAGTAAACTTAAAAGTTTCTTCATATCGCTGGGAAGAAGGACTATCCATCAAATTGATACACATTTATTTATGCCATTGTATTTCTATTCATAAACATTAACATGATACATCAGAGAAAATCAGCATCAGTTTCAATTGGTTCAAACTTGTACTTCGTGGATTCCTGACAAACTTCATCATGAATCTATCTTTTGACTGTAATTATGCACTGGAACAATTATCCAGCTGCACATAAACCAGCATGAAAATTGTCTAAGCTTTTCATAAGCTTACATTATCAATAATAATTTTTAAGTAGTTTAGCAAAAAGGGTTTGACAGTATTATGCAACAAAGGTCACAGCCATTGTGCTGAGATTAAAAAGATAATACCCTGTCTGTGATACTTTAATACTGACTTGCTGCTGTACAATCAATGGCAATCTTGTGCTGAGACCATTTTGTGCAGCAATAATAATTAAATTTTTACACAAGATTTGCATTGCGATAAATATTTCATACCAATTGATGGAATTGAGATTTTTGACCATTAATTATAGGATGAAGGGAGGAGCATGAACAGTGCAAATTCTGAATGGTGTAGACTTTTTCTAAAAGTTGGCTTTGACTGGTATTTAACCTGTGTTTGTTGTTAAAGGTACATGAATGATTCCTTCTAAATCATTCAAAATGTCAGTCAAAACGAAGTATGCTTATTTTTTTCAGACGAGTAGGACAGGAGATTATTAATTGACGAAGGGACACAATAATGGATCAGTGTTACAACTGTGTGCAGACATTGAAGAGCATTGTAGAGGATACAAAGCAGTTGGCAGGGATCATGATGGAGCCTAATGCTAATCCTGTACTATAATTTGGGACAAAGTTTCAATAATTGCTGGATGGAATGAGTCCCCATTGCTAGAAACAGCTGCATTCATCTCCCCATAAGGAAGGCCTTCACAATAGTATGCATCTTTAACTCGTGTAGTTATTGACTTAGGACCTTGGAAAATCATTCGGGATAAAAATAGAAAGCAGTTTTTGAGAGTTTTGAGGGCATTATTTTTCATTGCTACACATGAAAATACAGCCTGAAGCAAAGTCTCCCAGGACACAGTTGCCCCCAGTTTCAAATCATCCATTGCCATGATTCCCATTCCAGTACCCCTCAGGAAATACCTAGCCAGCACTTAAATAGGATTAAGGAACACCTAAGTAAGCACACAATGTTCAGAAGAAGGGAAAAACAGCCTACTTATGGCTACATTAAAAGCTTGGATATGAAATGGTAATGTTATGATAGGGGTAAATGGCAATATTATGAACTGTGATAGGTTTTCTGGATGTGGGCTCTTTCTGTGAAAGAACTATTCTCGGGCGCCTTGGAGAGGTCAAGCTATTAGGTGAACTCAAAATGAGTAGGAAATGATTTTGCTTTAATCCACTCATGCAAAGAGTTTTTTTTAAATAAACTGATGTTAAATCTCTATTGCTACTGGTCTCAGCTGTTCTTATGCCTTCAATATCTGTTGCGGCTTTTTCTGCAAAGCATAGTTTCACTCTTCCTTCAGTTTTCACCTCAGCTGCATTTAACATAAGACTCTGTTGCAGACCATAACTCTGAAGAAAACAGCAAGCAACTACAATTAATGAAATTTTACAAAGAGTGCATTACTTCGCTCCTCCATAACAATGCTGATTGTGGCATTCTCCTTGAACATGCCAGTGTTGTACTCTATAGTGATGTGGATGCTGGAATGACCCTCATTATATCTTTCCACAGCATTTATTGCAGTTATCGAGGCATGAGTTATCAAAAAAAAGGTTGTCTTTCTCCTTCAGGAATCAACCAGATACTTTATTATGAAAGATAACTGAACTATAGGAGTACCATAATATAAAAGAGTCAATGGCAGCTATCAGAAAATTGGCATGAAACATCACATAATATTGGTCAGATACCAATTGAATATTTAAGGAAATGCTTTCTTTTGATTCCACTGGGTCAAGAAAAGAAGCAATTGGGCTCAGATGGGTGACTTTGTGCTCTGGGGAGGCCATCTTGTGACAAAACATCTTCCCTATGTTGTCATGCGAGTGACATGATAATGTTGATGAATTCTGATGGCATGCAAAAATGGACAGTTTAATGATGATTGTATTTGTAAAATTTCCTAATGTATCCTAATAAGAACCTCAAATAAAAATGCTTAAGTACTATTGTTAACTGACATGAACAACAAATTCTCCACTGGAGGTGATGAGTTGTAGCTCTGCTTATGGATCAGACATTGCTTATCCAAAACACCTTTGTTGAAGGAAACACCCTTTAAACTATTGCTTGAGTAACATCCTGGAAGGAGCATCAAGGCCTGTATAGTCTTGGAACCAGGTGGATGTAATAGGTCTCATCCAAATCCTATGATATCTAACACTGCAAATCACCCAGTATCTTGCCCTGAAATCTGAATTACGAGTAATCTTCAACTCCCTCTCTAATTCTAACTCAATTAATATAGTGTACAGAGTAGTTTCCTTGAGAAAATCCAAGGCAAAGTGAGATGTAATGACTTTTTTAAACAAACAGATTGCCACAGATGGTAGATGGAAGCAAGAAGAGACACTCCATTATGAATTCAAATCTAAATTCGGGATGCTACAGAAATAGCTAAGTTATCAATTGTTGTAGAAAACATAGAAATCTGCAAGAAAATAGAAGTACTTCTGTCATTTGTCAACAGCTGTACCCACTTATGCCTTTGTCTCCAGATGTGAGATAATCCTAATGGAAATTGTGGGATGTTGGATTAATGCTGTCATTATCTTATCAATTCCTTACATCTGTTGGTAAGAGGATAGGCCCTTTTTTGTGCTGACTCTGACTTCCAGTGGAAGTTATAGCAGCAATAAAGAGCACAAAAGCTTTGTAGAACAAGTCCTAAATTGAAAGGAAATTGTAGACTCAAATCACGTATTACCCATTTATGTCTGGACCTATATAAACTTTATTGACATAATAGGTTGTTGATATTATTGATCCAGTTTGGTGATGGACCAAATGTATTAGTATGTATCATGTGCTGAGTGATAATAGGTTGTCTTATCAATTTTTTCTGGTGCACACTACTGATGATCATTTTTAAAAGAAAAATAGGTATCACAGAATCCTGAAACCAATTTTCATTTGTAGAACTGCTCATAAGGAAAATACAAGCAATAGAATACATGGCTAACAATAGATTATCATCAATTTGTTTTGAAAACAGTTTCAATGACAGCTGCTTCATTCTTGACACTTGTTCCTTCTCTACTGGGAAGCTGGTCCAATGCTTTTCCATTTATATTGGTGACCTGTTGAAAATAATCACGTAATGAGTGTAGCTTATTGAACACTTTAGCACTAGCATTGTATGGAGATGTTGTTTCCATCTACACCTCATCCTCCTCAGCTGCTTCCTCATAAGCTGCTGCCTTTGTATACTTATTTTAGGGTGGGAACAAAGTCTGCTTTTCAACTTGTAGGTTAACGCGCTGTGTCGACATTGAGCTAGCAAGATGAAAATTGTAAAGGCAAAGAGGAAAATGGATCAGTTCTTTAACATATGATTGTCAAGGTGTGATGTCAACTTATGTGGGGTCAAAACAAGTGAATAGTGTATTTCTGATTGACTATTGATAGCATTAGAAATAGGTCCTTAGATTTCCAAAAAGTCAATGAATTGAATCCATTGACACAATGTTATGACGTATTGTATATTCACATTGAATCGCTGTGGAACAAAACCACATAACTTGTAATGCCTTTCCCTCATTTTCTGACTTGGGGATTCAGAGGATATTTCTGTAAATGTGCAGACACAAATGATTAACTATAAGAGAAAGAAAAATGACTATATGTTATTTGGTTGTATATATCAATCATTTGATTATAATTCACAGAAAGGAAACTTATAATAGGTGTTCAAAAATTAATTGAGGACTGTTGATCCATGGTTTCCAATCTGTACATCATGATCGACTGGTTGATCACTAAATCTCTGACAGTCGCTCCCAGTGTCAGCCTATCATTTGCCCATGCCAAACTCTGCTGTACAGTGAATGCACTGCCAACATTCCCTCTAAGTAGGGCATGCATGCTGATTGTCATGTCATTCCATGACTTACACTTCTGGAAGCCATAGCTGCGCAGGGAGCTCTGAGGTCCATACAGGAAAAAGAAAATTTACGGGGAATGCTGACCTGTCCTACACCCAATATCTGAGTGACAGAAGCTGACAGAAATAAATCATGACTGCAGGCAATTTCAGGAGTTAGATGTGGTGAAACAAATCCATTTCTTCAAGTAGGCATTGATGAGTTGGTTTTCAGTAATGTTAGCTGCTTGATTTATAAAGCAGTGGACTTAATACGGAAATACTACGCAAAAGGATATTGAGCTGAAAGTCAGATCAAAGGACAGCAATTTTCTGGTGCCTATAAACTGTGAAAAACACTGGCTTCTATCCTCACTTTTAAAGTGAAAAGATGTTTTGGTTCCACATATCTCTGTGAAACAACATTCTCCCAAAAAAAAATCAAATATCACACCCACCTCCCATTTAGCCATTTGGTCAATGTATAAACTAGCAGTCTCAAACTACAACCAGTCCCCAAGGTTCTGGCAGATAATGTGCAGTCACAGGTGTCACACCGAGACTTGTTAAGTTAAGAAAAAAGTGAATAATTACATATACTTGGTTTTAGTTTTAAATGGCACAAAAACATCTGTTTATATTTTCTTATGAGTAAATGCTGGGTCGCACTTAAGTTCATAAGGTGATCTTGTACTTAAAAAGGTTGGAGACCACTGCCATAGACTGTGGGGTAAAAAATGATTTGACATGTAAGACAGCTCATTTTCTCAGTTCCAAGAATCATGTTTTTGCACATACTTGGCATACAATCCATACTTCTCAGCCACATCATGATATTCTTGCGTTATTGACCAACCTCAATTTTTGACCCCATAAATAAATGTTTTACCAACTTCAATTAATAACTCAATTAAAGGAATGAGTAGGCAATAGCGACTGTATTGTGGAGATAAGTAGTAGTGTATGTCCAGTCCACATGTATAGATCCCTGCATAGCAAGCAAAGGCAGCACGTCTTCTAACAAAGCAGAAGAAGTATGAAGATGGTTTCAATATAACAGTCATGACATTTACTAACTCATTTAGTAACTGCTGGAGCAAGACAATTCAGTGTTTGTGAAGACCCATCTTGCAAGTAGAAAAAGGATTTCACTGAAGAAAATATTCAAAACTGAATGAGACCGAAACCAGCCAATAAACTGATCTTGAGAAGTATATATTGGAATGAGTTCTTAAAATCACCAGAATGGTTTTATCATTAGTAGAAATGTGACATCTTTTCATGCATTTATATGGATCAAATCAAACTCAGGGTCCAACAAAGACTTCAAAGAAACAGTCAGTTAGTATAGCTGCTTTATGGGACAAAAATATTTAGCATTGTGGTAGGAGACCAACATTGCTCAGAGACTATCAAAAGACTTAATGGCAGTTCCCAGTAATTCATCATTAGACAAACCACGAGTCTTCATTATGTTACAAGGTAACATGGATGAGAGCTGGCCATGAATTTTAGTATATTCAGCAACAGAACCGTGGAGTGGAAATCTTCAAAAAGAACCCTGATGAAAAGCATAGGACAGGAAAAGACAATATTTGCAGTGCTAGCCCAAATGACCAACTGAATGAAATTAAAGCCTGTGATTATTTTCAAACTTAAAACCATGCTGTCAATCAAGTTCAAAAACAGAAATTGCTGGAGAAACTCAGGAGGTCTGGCAGCATCTGTAGAGCGAAAGCAGAGTTAATATTTCAGGTCCAATGACCCTTCTTCAGAACTGATTGTAGCTTGTAGACAGAGGGTGGTGGGAAGGCTAAAGAAATAAACAATAGATGGAGATGGAGCCCAGAGAGAGAGAACAGCAATTGGGAAGACAGAAGAATGGATAATGCTGAGCAGGGAAGAAAGAAAAACTGGCAATGAGGACCATTCGTGCGTGAAACTGAGTTAGCTGTGATGAAAGTGGCCATGCAAAAACAGGGCCTGGGGTGCAACATAGAAGAAGGCGATCACAGTCTAAAATTATTAAACTCAATATTGACTCCTGAAAGCTACAGGGTCCTCAAGTGGAAAATTAGATGCTGTTCTTCCAGTTTGCCCTGAGACTTACTGGAGCACTGCAGCAGGACCGAAACAGAGCTGTTGGCCAGGAAACAAGGTAGTGTGCTGAAATGGCAGGCAACAAGAAACTCATGGTCATGTTTACAGACAGAACATAGGTGTTCTGCAAAGTGGTTGCCCAAGCTGTGTTTCATCTCTCCAATATAGAGGAGAACACATTGTGGGCAGTGAATACAGTAGGCTAGATCATATGAGGTGCAGCTAAATCATTGCTTCAACTGGAAGGTGTATCTGGGGCCTCGGATTGTGAAGAGGGAGGAAGTAAATGGGCAAGTGTTACACCTAATGTGGTTACAGGGGAAGGTGCCATGGGGCTGTGGGTGGGGAGAGAGTGAGGAGGGGGAGGTTTTGGGAGTGGAAGAGAAACTGGACAAGAATGCCATGGAGCCAATGGTCTTTGTGGAAGGCTGTCAAGGGAGGGAGAGGAATTTATCTGGTGGTGGCATCCTGCTGTAGAATGACAGAACAAGTTGCTGTTTCTCTGTTAGGGACAGCGTATAAATCTTTGTCCAAAGTGTCTTATTTGGGGTAGTTGTATTATTCATATATCCACTGATTCAGAAATGCAACCAATCTGGAAGCAAATTGCAATTCTTTGACAGGTTATAAGAATGAACAATAAAACTTATGGCCGCTAGCAATCATGACCATTTCATTCTTGATTTCAATTGCCCTCCTGTTATGGCAGATCAGCAAATATATGTGGACCCACAAACTTGAAAATCACATCTTGGATTGCAATTTCTCACTTCTCACACATGATAGTGGAAGGCAACTCCTCAGAGCTTTATATTCACCTATCTAACTGTAAGTATGCAAGGGGATGGATTGTACATGTGGACCTCGTAATTATTGCATGTCATGAACTTTTCTGTTGCCGAATAAATGTTTTCTTATCCATATGATTATGTGCTTTGGATCTTCAAAGGATCCCACATCCAAATATCTGCAATCCTCCTTACTGTTGGAGAGGAAGTAGCAGTCTGTGAGACAGATTAGGTAGCTTTTAAAGCTTCAGTCAGTATATGATATCTGAGTGTAAGCCTGTGGCACCTCCTTTCTACCAAACCAGTAACCAGCACATCCAGGTAGGGAGCCTACGACTGCATCACAAATGCTCCCTTTTCATGCCAATCATAAGCAAAAAAAAAGAGCTGAGGATGAAACATTCCATGGTTTGAAATTGGCATCTTGAACAACAGTGTTTCTCACAGGTAACTCTTTATTTCTACCACAAACCTACAAACAAGGAAAATGGTCAAACTGTCACAACTTCAAAAAAATGTACAATTCAAGGCAACTTAAAATTAATAAACAAACTTAAATAAATGGTTATGTCCAAGTCCACTATTCCAAGGCAAATGAATTTGCATTCAAGTAGCATCTTTAACATAATAAAATATTTCATGTCAATTCTATAGAAGATTATAAACAAAATATAACACTAAGTCACATACTTATGTGTCATATTGAGGCAGATGAATAAAACTTGGCCAGAGATCAGTTTTATGGTGCATCGTAAAATAAGAAAGTGAGTCAGAGATATGAAGAGAAAAAGAAAACCAAACTTCTGTAGATCCTGGAATCAGAAACAAAAACAGAAATAGAACTAAAAAAAAGGCCATTGGATTCGAAATATTGACCCTGTTTTCTCTCCACAGATGCTGCCAGAACTGCTGACTTTCTCTAGCAATTCTGTTTTTTGTTAGAGGTATGAAGAGTTTTGACAAGGAAATTTCAGAAATTAGGATGTAGTCAGCTGAAGGTACAGAAACCACTGATGAAATTGTCAAAATTGGGATTGCTCAGGGAGCCAGAAATGGAAGAGTGCAGATAACTCAGAGGGTTTGCAGGGAATGATGACTCAACAGAGATAGGAAGGGGTGAAACTATAGAGAGGTTTGGAGACAAGGATGAGAATTTTAAAATTGAGGTGTTGCTTAATTGGGAGCCAGTGTAGGTCTGTATTGGGATGATGGATTATTGGGACTTGAGATAAGTCTAAGCATTAATTAATTTGCAGAAGTTAAATAGATATTTCTAAGTTCACAGTAAAACTAAAGGGACAGAATTCCCCAGACAAACTTTGTATACCACACTGACCAATGCCATTGGTTAGAAGACAGAAATGGAAGGCGAGAATAAACAGAAATTAAACAAATAAGGAGTCAACTTAGGGTAAGATTAAACAACCCCGCCTAAGTGAATAAACAATGTTTAACTAGGACTGGATAAATCTGCTTTTGAGATGATTATGCACAGACAAGATTTGACTTTAAAGCATGACGAAATGTGTATAAAAAGATGTTTTTTCTTGTAATCAACAGAGTTCTATTCTAGCTAGTCAGGCATGAATAAACAATTGTACACCTGTCCCCGAGACTCCTGTGGCGATTGTGAGAAATATAAGTAAGGAAATGGGTGGCAGAGTTTTGGATTCTGTCAAATTTATGTAGAAGGATAGAGGTTGACCAGAAATGCATGAGAAAATCAAGTCCGAGCTAACAGATGATAGACAGTTTTGTCAGTGGATGATTTGAGAATGTGACAAGTCAGGAAATTTTTGGGAGATGGAAATAAGTTATCTCAGTGACAACACTGATATTGCATGTGATTGGAAATTCATCTCAGCAACCAACATGAGCCAAGGTTTCAAACAACTTGATTCAGCTGCAGACTATTATTAAGGAGAGGGATGGAGGATGAACTGGGGACTGAAGTTGATTGTTTGTTCTTCCCAATATTTAAGGAAGTTTCAGTTTATCCAGCTCTTCTCATCTACTCAGACCAGTAGACAAAGGGGTGTCAAGAACAAGGTATCATCTGTGTATTCTCAATATGTCTTTATTATGTCCTTTGTAAGGCCATTTGATTTTATTTCTCACTTGAAAACAAGCATAACGATGATGTTCAAAGATACTTGAATGTGCTTGGATGAGGATGCAAAAAATACAAGCAATTAAGAAGGCAAATGGCTTGTTGACCTTTGTTGCAAGGGGATTGGAATGCAGGAAAAAAAAGTTCTTTTACAATTGTACAAGGCTTTAGAGAGATTACATTTGGAATAATGTGTGGAGTTTTTGCCTCAATACCATTTAAGGAAAGTTGTACTTGCATTGGAGACAGTACAATAGAAGTTCACAACATTGGTCCCTGGGATGTCCTATGATAGCATCTACTAAATTGAGCCTGTGTTATCCGGAATTCAGATAAATGAGAGATGATCTCATTGAAACATACAGGTCTATGAAGAGGGCTTGATAAGGTAGATGCTAAGAGATGGTTTCTTCTAGTCAAGGACTAAGATATTGGGGGCAAAATCTTCTTTAAGGGGCCTATCATTTAGGACTCAGAAGAGGTGAAATGTATCCACCTTTGGTTTTTCTCTGTTCTAGAGGGTTGTGGATAAACCATTAATGGATATAGCTAAGGCTGGGATAGACAGAGTTGTGGTCTCTCAATGAATCTAACAGTATGAGGAGCTGATGAGGAAGTGCAGTTGAAGCCCAATATAAGTAGTGATCATATTCAGTGACACAAGAAACTTGATGGATTACACTTGCTCCTATTTCTTGTTTTCTTGCATTAAAACATGTAGTTGGTGTTACTTAAGCTACAGTTGTATGCCATTCTTCCGGTAAGATGGCAGTGACTTAGGACTACTGAGCCCAGGACTCATCTGCTCCATCCGCTTTTCTTTTCATTTTTTTTCCTTTTTTTCTCTTTTCTCCATGTTTTTATTTTTATTATTTTATTATAATTAAATTTTGTTGAAGAGCTCAGTCGGGGAGATGGCAGCAGTCAATGGGCCCAGAAAGGGCTTGAGTGGACCCAACATGGATGCTTGGTGGTGGCACAGTGGCAGGTTTGGCAACTGCATTGACGAGGCGGTTAACTGATTAACTGATGGCCACTGCTATGGAGGTGGGTTTGGGTTCCCGATAGCATTTGCATCCAGCACAGATTCATGGTGACAGCTGTGGAGGTGAGTTTGGGCCTAGTACAAGACCCGTAGCATCAGCAGAAGCTGTATCGGTGAGGTAGGCCCAAAGCAGACTCATGGCATTGGCAGAATTGAGTTTGGACTGGTGCGGTACCAGCAGGGTTGGTAGCATCTGCATTGGCAATGTCCAATGAGGATTCGAAGTGGTGAGGTCATCTGGTGGAGGTGAAATGGCACCAAAGAGTGGCGACTTTTGTTCCAGTGGTGGCATAGCAAAGGGCACTCATGTCTGGCCACTCAGCCTATGGCCCATGGCGGAGCACTTAACAAGAGGAATGTAAAGTAGAACAATTTTTCTTTAGTTCTTCATTTTCTGCCTTTATATTCTATGTTTTAGTTTTTTTCTGTGTTTTAAGACGGCACCAGAGAATGGCGGCACTATACAACCCTTTTCACTGTATTTTGTAATAAAATACATGTGACAATAAGTAAATCAAATTAAATATTCTACCAATTTTACTGTAGGGGAACAAACAATATACCAAAAGAGACACATTTTCCTATATTTTGAAGTGTTCCAAGATTCAGCATTTGAAACCAATAAAAAATTATTCTGGATTCAATTAATTGAATACCTTATGGGTACAATGCATTAAATTACAGGAATCAAATGTTTCAGATATGCCTTGCACGGTAGAAAACTCCATTTATTGATGCTCATCCGACTTGAAAAGAAATTGGAAAATAAAGTTGCTCTAATAACTTAACTCACTCCCTCTTCTCACTCACTGTCTGTTGGCCAAATCATTTGTGCAGAAACATGAGAACTAAATTGGAAGCTTATGGAGTGATTTTTAAATTTTGCATTCCATTGATCCTGGGCAGAAGTCTGCAATGATTGCGTGAAAAGAGCTCAAAGTGCTGATGTTTATGTAAAAAGTAGATGGGAAGCATATTTTCACAATGTACCATATGACCAAGCAGAAACTCTTCTTGGCTTTTAAACAAATCTATACTTACACAAAGAAACTAACCACTAATTTCTCAATAAATACCCATACACAGTTTGTTATCTGTTTTAATAAAACATCGGCTGTCACATTAAGTTCAACCACTTAACATTTTTGTGTGCAAGTGAGGCATCAGAATGTTTGTGGCAAAATACACCCTAATTTACAGCAGGAAACTTCATTGTTGAAAATGTCAAGCAAACTAGATGATTTTTTAAATTGTTCCTGTGATGAGATCTTGAAAGATTGAAACACTTAAAAGGAAAATTTTCCCTTTCATTGTTATGTCAAGTAGCAATCAATTCACTGCTATTCACTATAGTGTCATAAATCTAATAAAACTCGTTTAAAAGAAGACATGGATGTCCACTATACAATGTGAAAAGTTGCATTCTAGTTCCATGATGTATAAAGTTTTTTAAAGTAGTTTATATCGTTAGAAAATAACAATTTATGATCCTAACATTTTATATGAACATGACCCTGGCAGTAATGATGCAATTGCACTCACAGTGGTGCCATTCAAAGTGTCGGAGAAAGGACACTTAATTTGCCCGCATTTGGTGCATGCCTGCGCCACTGAAAGCACATCTCCAGTGCCATCTTTCCCACACAGATTGAAAAATCCACTACCAGTCTGTTATATCTAGGAATGAGGATGCCTGCTTTCTTCCTGGCCCCAAGTCACTGGCTTCTTTATCTCCCATTCAAAGGGAACCCATTCAAACTTTACTTCTAATAACATTATCTTCAGTGCTCCAGGCCAATTCATTAACCTGTGTCTTTATAGAAGGCCAATGTTCCTCATTTAATTAAGGTTATTGGCCTCCATACATGTTAGAACCTGAAGAAGTTGGGAAAGTGCTGGGAATTCATGAGTGAATGAATAACTGTGGAATATCTAGTTTTGGGAGTTTTTTTTTAGAAAACCTATAAACTATGGATCTAATACTTTCTGTTACTGAATTCTACTTTTAAACATAATGAATATATAATACAACAATACAATGACTCTGAGATTCCTAAGGTGGTGGAGGACCTATGTTAGTAAATAACTGTCTTTGCAAGGACATAAGTTTCTAATGATACCAGTTTATGCAGCGATTCTGGTATACAGAAATGTATTCTCACAAATTTTGAGTTATTCCAATATGTGCTGGAAGCAACCTACAAATAAGGTAAGGAAAAGGAGATGACCTTACCTGCCTTTAATGACTGCTGAATTCCCACTTATCCTTGAGAATATTGTCATGGTTTAAAGAACATTGTTCAAGAATCTACTCATCAAAACAATAATATTTGACTTAAGAGACTCTTCTCAGACTCTCCAGAAGCTATTAATTTCCCAGAAAATAAGTAGGATTTTCCATTCCTTTTAAGATTGTGGTTAATGACGAGAAAGTTAGGAAACAACATTGAAAATGGAAAAATCAGACTTTTGATTTCAAGGAAAAGTAATTTCCAATTTTCCCCTAAACAGTGAGTTCTGAATTTCACTAATGAGCAATGACTGCTTTACTTCCATGCATTCGCATCTCATGGTGAGCTAATCTTGCCTCATTTCTACACGGTTTTTTGCTTCCCTGGAGTTAGTAGCTCACAACTCATTTCTTTGGGCCTTTGGACAGTTCCATCTTCCTTATCATCTCTACATGCTGTGTATGGACACTATTCTTCTCCACCCTCTATCCATGCAAACCACCAGCCTCACCACATCATTATGGCTACTTTCAACCCAACTCACAAACAATTTCAGCCTCTTGAGATTTTGAAGCACAAGGAAAGTTATGTCTTGCATGCTTCTGACAGGTTGTTTTGCATGTAAAAAACACACACATATCCCATGCATCTACACACAATGCATCTTATGGCTCTTAGCTTACTTTCATATTGCTCACTCACTTTGTGTTTATTTGAATATGCGAGCCTCTCTGGCTTGCATTGTTTTTCAGCACAGATGGAGAACCAGTCACAATTCAGAGCAGTGAACTGTCAAAGAGGAGAAGACATTTTGCTATATATGGCATCATGCTATATCAATGTCACACCTGCAGTATATGCCAGCAGCATGCACAGCAAATGTGCTGCATGGACGTAAACAAAATTGTTACATCTAAAATCAAAAGAGGCCAGTCCTTCATGAAGTGAAGGGGCACTACAATCAGTCAGGGGGTGCCACCATGACTGGTCAAGTGGCTCGTCCAATCTTAGTCTGGGGTTGAGCATGGTCAGTGCTCAAATGCTTTATCTCACCAGAATCCAGGGAATGGTGTTCTTGCTGTCCGGAGATTGGGAACCTGTCTGTCCTGCAGGTCAAGTGCCACCAGTCAAGAGATTACATGCTTGTCAGTCAGAATGTTGTGGAGACATCACCTGGGGAATGGACCATCTTCAGGGGATGGACCCTGGACAGTCCTGGGGCATTACCAGAAAAAGGGCTATTCAGAGTGCAATATATGTAGACCTGGAGCAAGTGGGAGGTTCAGGTCTGAGCTTGGGGTTTGTTTAACTGAATTACTGAGGAATAATTATGATGAAAGGGAACAATTCAGTATAAAATGGTATTATCTCATGGAGTATAGGAGGGCGGGGAAGCTATGGCTTCTAATTGTCTGCAAGGCCCAGGGGCGGTGAAGCAGTTAGTTTCAATCCTTCAGCCATAGGAACATTTTTTTTTTCTATTCTAACCTGACTCTCGTGATTTTGATATCTCTTCTCCATGGAGAATAATCCGAGCAAATTGTTGAAGTTTTTCATCCCTAGAATCATTCTTGTGACTCTTTTCTGCAGTCTAATGCCTTCACATCTTTCCAAAAGTGTACTACCCAAAATTGAACACAATATTTCTGCCGTTTACTTATAATTTAGTACTCCTCTTGTGCACCTCCATCATGAAGATCTGTAGTGCAGCATAGATGGCCCTGCCTACCCTGATATTCCATTTTTCTTCGTCACTAGTTCAGCAATAGCTCCTGTAATTCAATATAACATCCCTTTAAGGGGAGACAGATTGTTATTAATAACAGAATGCCGTGTACACCATATGATAAAAGCAAATACTGCACAGCTGCCTGCTGAGTACAACAGGCAGTATGTAGCACAGGAGATGCTCAACCCTATGCTGCAATCAGGCAAATTAAGGTGCAGAACGAAATGTGTGTGCTGCTTAACTCCATCCTCAAATGGTGTGGACAAGTTATAAGTCATGATACCCATGCTCACAAAATGATGTAGATTCAATTTCCAGCCCTCTTCTTAATCTTAAAAGATCAAGAATTCTTGCATTCACTGGGAGAAGAAGGTTGAAGGTGCAACAATTCATGACTAAGACAAAATCCTGTGGATCGCCAGTCTGAAATATAAACATTGAGCAGGTCTAGTAGCACCTGTGGAGAAGGAAACAAAATAAATGTTTCAAGTCAAAGACCTTTCTTCAGAACTAATATAAGAGTGATGTGCACTGAGCTTTTAGGGTAATTGCTTTCTGAGAACTTGAAAAATGTTTTTGCAGAGTTTTCCTTTCTGAAGTTAGATAAATTTCTGCCAGATTTATATACACTCACTAAATTCTCTACAAAGTTCACTTGTGGAAAATGATTTTCATAAACTTACAAAGGTGTAAGGACACAATGATGTTTCCAATATACTCATAATACAAACTTGAATGATAGGCATGTTATAAAATAGTAATGAACATGTGAAGTTGTAATGATCATATCTTAATATCAAGTGTTGAAGTAAATGTGTTTCTTTCCTCCCTGACCTTCTCTTTGAAAGAAATTTTCATTTGGGTATCCACTAACCCCTGAACAAATCCAGGGGGGACAATAAATTGCAGTACTAATTATGGTGCTGATATATTGCAAAGTATAATGACAGGAACATATTGCATTAAAGCAGCAAACTACCTTGGATGTGGTCACATAACTTGCAATTGTGCTTAGGAGTCTTCAAACAAGTGCACCGAGAATCTGTACTGACTTGCAGGATTCCTGTTTATCTAATGGATCTTCACTAGCTAAAGTAATGCATTAGACCAGAACTGCTATCCACTCTTGACCAGTTATCGTCACGATATCTATTAGGCAATTGGCTTATATTGAGCCAAGTAGAAAATTTTCTAGCCCTCAGCAATAGGTTTATACATTCAAGTTCTATTAATGAGACATTATCAACAGTCTTCAAGAATAATATGTCTGACCAGTTTAATTACTGGGTTACTTGCTATCTCACTGATAATTGCTAGACATGATCATTTAGAGCCCCTGTTATGCCAAATAAGTCCCAAAAAGAATAGTCACTGGTCAGGTAACAAATAAATTCCTATTTGTAAGACTTCACATGTAAAAGGCACCCAACTCATTCAATTTGGGTGATTGATTTTTCCAAACAGTGATTTAACTAATACAGAAATGTCTAAACAGCATTTTGTATTTTCAAATGATAACTAATCTGTCACTAAAACTTTGAAAAGACCATTAAAGGGGTACACTTTTGATGTTGGATGTCAGGTCGAGTAAAGTTTTATTTTTGATGCATGTAAAATATTGCAAGGTCAAACCTGAGGTTGATTTGTGTAAATTATTTTAAAAATGTTTTCTATAGATTGTGCTTTGAAATCATAGAGTAAAATAATAGTTACTATAAACAAAAATAGAACCTAACTGTGGTGAAACATTGGCAAGGCTTGTATTTCAACTGCTAAATAGTTCATTTTTTTAATGCAGAGAGAAAATTAAATAGAAGTGGTCCAAAGGATGAAACATTAACAAAAAAACTTTTTTGTCCTTTGACTCCCTGTAGAGTCCTCTACTCTAAAATTGGTTGTAGAAGAATAATAAAGTGCTATTCATCTGCAGGTGCATTACTTCCACTTAGAAATGGGATGATGTTTGAAAGGAAAGGAATTAGTAGCATGTTGTATTAGCCTTTTGTAGCACATTTTGTTCTGGGCCTCTTAATTTCCCTGTTTTGAATGCCAAGCAGCCAGGGTCTTGGTTTAGAACTAATGACCATCATGCATGTAAATGCTGTAAAAGAGCTGTTTAGCAAGTTAATAAAAAGTGTTCTTATGTTAGTCCTTGTGGAAATGGATACAATACAAACATTACAGCTGAACGCAGTACAAATTCTGCTGACTAAAACCAGGGGGGGTATTGTTCACAATCTATGAATAATAGACAAGTTCATTTCATTGAACATGCTGTCAAGCATACAGCAGACTAGTGTGGCTGTGCAGGGTTTTGTTAACTAAAATCAATTCATTAAATTTTATTGCCCAGTGAGAAGCAGATATACTTTATTGTGGGAACTTCATCAAATATTCATGGTTAAAGGTAAGTAGTTAATGTATTCAATTAAATGTGTGCTTTGCGATCTAAGTATAAAGCTTTGCCTGACTAATTCCTTGATGCTTTCAGAATACCATCTGCAGATTAAAATACATTTGTCAATCATGTGAATACAATTGTACTGCAATATTTATTTTATATCTTGTACATTTTTTAAAGTCAAATGATAAGGAAGGTAAAAATAAGGCAGCTAATTCAGTCAGAACTTTGTACCCAGATAATTTATTTTGCACTCCAGGTTCAGAAAGACATTTTAAACTTGTTTAGACCCTTCAATCATGTATATAGCCTGCTGAATAATGAAGCAGGTGAGAACAGAACCCACCATATTGATACAGTAAATGGCTTTCATTTGTTCAAAATATAGAGTAATAGGAAGAAAGGAAAGGCAAAAAGGCTGAATTTAAATCAGTTATCATCCAAACATGCTCATGGCAGATTTTGTTAAATTTATGTAAATGTATAACATATAGTTTGATACATTGTTTAAAAATGAACTCTACATTTTCATGTTTAAGGTTACTGGTTTCAACAGCAAAGTTATTAAAATGTTACATTATGTTGAATGTATTAATATTGTATATTTGCCAAACAAGTTGCTTCTTTCAATTTACTCAGACCTGATTTATTTCTGAGGCTCAACTGATTTTACACAATATTTTCTTTAGGCTAGCATAACGTGTCTGGGCTTTAAACAGTACGAGGAGAGGCCTCAGAGCTTATTGGTTTGGTTCATTGTAATCGTTAGTTTCATTGATGATGAAAGGTAGCACCACTTTCTTATGTAAGTACACTCCTTAAGTAATTGTGGACCTTATTGCTGCAACAAAGCATCTGTTTTAATTGTTGAAACAATTGGTTGTACCAATTAATGGAGCCAGTTTCATGATATTTTTCCCAGGAACTGCCACATTGTTTGTTAGGCAGAATTTGCTTTCTTTATGTACTGGAAGACTTTCAAGATAGAGCTGTATTGAGTGCTGTTGTCTTTTGAAACACAGAATGTAGGCTTAAACAGTAAAATGAGCTCTACTGGTGCTTTCTTTTACTTAGCACCCATTCAACCCGACAATGAGCAAGTGCACTGAAGTGATTTAAAGAGGCCTGATTTTTCTAAGTTGCTGCACACCAATTAACTGTAATGTACATTCAGGGTATAGCAGGTGTACGCATTTGGTCTGTATGGAGAAGCTTGCTGACACCAAAATTCAGTTACAAAATGAAAATGGGCACAGCATGTAACTATGACTGTAATTGACCTGCTTGCTAGTGTTTTATCTACAGATTTAAGGTGCATGTGCTGGGATCATTGCTCTTTGCAATTGTCAGGCTACGTTACTGTGTATAATTACTATGTATACTCAAAAAAGATCACGTAGAAGATGATGGGTAGTAAAAGTATGTATTCTTATTTGTAAAAATAGCAAGTAGAGGATAAAATAATATGTCTTCTGTGCTGTATTGTATTTGCTGAGAAGTAATATGGATTGTTTTACTTTGTCTCTTTGACATATAACTGACCATAACACAAGATTAAAAGCTGACTTTCTTTTAGTGTTCATTCACAGGATGAGGTCATTGTTGGCTCAGCCAGCATTTATTACCCTACCCTAATTGCCAAGAGGGCAGTAAAGAGTCAACCACTTTGTTGTGGGTCTGGAGTCATATGCAGTTAGGCCAAACCATATTGGAGGTTTCCTTCAGCGAACATGATGGGTTTTTCCAACAGTGAATTCACGCTTAATTCCAGATTTTTTTAAAAAATGAGTTTAAATTCCTTCAGGGCAGGATTCAAACCCAGGTCCCCAGAGTATGACCTGCATTAACAGTCCAGTGGCAATACCGCTAGGCTTTCACTTCCTGACAATTTAAGCAATATTCTATACACAGTTCCTTAATACAAAACCTTTTAAGAATTGATATACAGTTACAGTTTCTAAAAATATTTTAGTCTTGACAAACACAAAACAAGTGTCAAATGGACAATAACATATGATTAAGTAGGTATATTTCAAAACAAATTATAGCACTGCAATTTCCCAAGTGCATCTCCTGATTTTTCTTATTAATCTCTCCTTTATTCCTTTTTCTCTTTCCTAACCTTCTCATTTTCCACATACACCCTTTTGTTCTTCACATATTTATTTTACTTTACCACTCCTCCCACTCTTTGTTCCTCTCCTTCTCTTTTGTCTACCTGCATTGACATTCTTTTCCCTCTCCCTGTCTAAGTCCTTCCGTTTCTCTTTCCCCTTAAACCTCCCTTCCACTCATTCTTTCTTGCCTCCTCCTTCCTTTCACCCTTCTTTCTCCAGACATCCATCAATGTTCCTGTCCACTTCCTGCCACCTGTTTCTTTCTTTTTGTTATCCCACTTTCTCCCACCAGTCTTTTCTCTTTGCCCATCTTTTTTGACTCTTGCTCATTCTTCCTGCTCCTTCTCTTCACTCTCCTTTCCCACTTTCCTTTATTCTCCATCCACACTTTATTTCTCATCTCCAGTCATGTAAATAATCAAAAAATGAAATGCAATCTGTGTTAAATTTCAAGTATTTCTTTCAGGTAGTCAAGGATCTCCCACAATGTTCATTTCTCCTAATCACTCAGTACTTGTCTACCAACCCTGTATCCTCCACACACTCCTCTATAATGATGCCATCTAGTCAACATATAAGGAGAAAAGTGGAACAAAGGCCAAATATTACAGATGCTAGACAGATGCTGACATCCTTCCAGTTTCTCCTTCTCCTTCGCATCTGTTGCCACCTTCCAATAGGCTGCCACTGACATGATGTCTTATTTTCCTCAACCAAGGATTCCTTCCCATAATGGTTGACAGGACCTTCAGCCATATCTGACCCATCTCCTATATTTCTGCCCTCACCCTTTCCTTCCTTTCTAAACAACAATAATGTTTCGCTTCTCCTCACTTTCTACCCAAACAGTCTCGAATATTCAAAGGATCATCCTCTGCCATTTCCACCACTTCCAGCAGAATACCACCACAAAACATATCTTCCTTCTGCTGTCAGCATTATGCAGGAACTGTTCAATCCATGACACCCTGGTTCACTCGTGCATCACTCCTAACTCCCCCATGGCACTTTCTCATGCATTTGCAAAATGTGGAACACTTGCTCATTCACCCTTTCCCTCCTTACTGTCCAAGGCACCAAACATATCTACCAAGAGAAAAAGTGTTTTACTTGGATTTCTTTCAATCTAGTCTACTGCATTTGCTGCTCAGAATGCAATCTCTTCTACCTTGATGAGACCAAAACTTCAGACTAGGTGTTCTTTATGGAACACTGCCACTCTGTCCTTAGGAATGACCCTGATGTCCTAGTTTCTTGCCATTTCAATAAACCATCTTGCTCTCATGCTAACATTTCAGTCCTGTGCTTGCTGCAATTTTCCAACAAATGACAAAGCAAGCTCCAAGAACAACACCTCATTCACAGCTTTGGCACTTTGCAGCCCCAATGTCTCTATATTGAATTCCACATCTTCAGCAGTTGACTGCATTATGTCTGTTCTCCATTTCTTCTTACATTGTCTCCCCGTACCCTCCCCCACAGCTTTGTTTCATTTGTGTTTTGTCTACTCTGCACTTGGTACACCTTAACTTATATCGTTTTTACACATCTTTTTTTACATCTCTTGCTCGCAACCCCGTCTTTTGTACGGGGCCTTGAAACAACTTACCCTCCTGCTTTTCCTCCGCTTTCTCAAAACTAAAAAAAGGAATATTTTCTAATACTTTTCAGTTTTGAAGAAGAGTCACATCAGATTCAAAACATTATCTCTGTTTCTCTCTCCACAATTGCTGCTAGACCTGCTGTGATTCTCTAGTATATTCTATGTTTATGAAGAGAAAAGATTGAATATTTTCCACCTTCACCATCTCAGGCATTTCCATGGTATTTCTTGACAAAGTCACCAACCAAGATCTAGAACAGGCTCATTCCATCAGCATTCACTCCTTGCTAAATTAATGACGTTTGCACTGACACAGTCACATCCACCAGACGAATGTTAGTGGCATATCTAAAGATCTTTTGTACAATGGCCAAGCTTCTGTTCATCTCCACTCTAAGGACAGCAGCAAGCAAGATATTAAAATTGCCGACATTGACAATGACAATGGGAGATAATTCCTGATGCTCATGACCTGTGGAGGTGACTGTTTGCAAGGGCCTGGGAAGAGACAGGTAGAAACAAAATGCTCGTCTGGCCAAGAAGAGGGCCCATAGGAAGCAGGGGTAAGTGAATTGCTCACTGTCTTAATCAGCAGCAGAGACAGCTATGCCAAGGTTGGGCTCCTGAGCCACAACAGGCAATTCTTAACACATAATCGATCACTACAGCACAAACCATCATCTTACAAGATGTAAGATTGCCACCACACCTGTCTTAATAATTACTCCTTTGTATTTTTTCTTCGCAGTACAATTGTAACTTCAAATTACTGCTGTCTTCCCTCTCTCAGTCTTTTACTTTTCCTCCTCCAGTTCTCTTCTTTTTCATATTGACACAGAATCTGCAGTGTTCCAATGAGTCATCAGCACATGTAATGCTGAACTGGACTGTTGTCAACACCCTGGGTAATTGGCTGTAGTCAGAGTTAGAGAAAGAAGGCTAGAGCAGGACAGTATCTGCATTAGAGGTAAGATTTGGCATGGATTGAAGGATATTGTTAGAGTGAGAGGAGTCCTTCTGTGAAGGGAAGGAGGTTGTTATTTAGGTAGTCTTTGAAAGCGACTTTCTGGCTGATCTCACAAATATGAATTGACACAAACATCAAGTGTTTTCCATAGCACTTTTAGACTAAAATGCTTTATTAGATTAGTACTTTAAGAGAATTAATTCAGTAATGTTAATGCAAGAAGTCACAGTCCATGCAATGACATTCCTTAGAAATATACACAACTAAGTATTGGAAGATATGTGGACTTTGGTAAAATTGTGCACGTTCTGAAATTGCTGCTAATACTGCTGTCTTCGAACTGATAGATACAATATATTGTCTTTGTAATTGTTGTTGGTTGTAACATTTCTCAACTATTGTGTGACAAGAGTTGTACAAATGGAAATTCATTAAAGTTCATTTTTGCTGCGAACAATTTTATTCTCTAATTACACCTTTTAACTCATGAAACAAGTTTCTTCAAAGCACAGTAGCAAGTATTGATTTTCAATCTTATTATATGTTATGTTAATTTCTACATTAGGATATGGTGCCAAACTTGGTATTTACTAATTCCATCAGCATACATTCATTACTGAGCCAGTGACATCTGCACTTCTTCAGCCACATTCACCAGATACGTGACAGCTGTACACTCACAAATCTTTTGTGCTATGAACTAGCACTTAAACACAATCAGCTGGGCATCCATTCCTCCGCTACAAGGTCAGTTGTAAGTATGATATGTGGATGGTAGACATTGGTGCCAACAACTGTGTTATCAACGCCATTACCTCTGGAAGCTTACTTTTGGAAGGACAATAGAAGAGGTGAGCAGAAATAGAAAGTTCAGCGAGCCAAAAATTAGGCCAAGAGAAAACAAAAGGCATTAAATTGTGCACCTTCTCAGTCCACTGTTTTATTCTGCAACAAATGTGGTACAGACTGCTATGCAGGGCTCCTGAGCCACACGAAGCAATGCTTCCCACAGTGATGACCACTGCAGCACAAAGCATCATTTCATGATGTGGAAAGGTTCATGTAAGTATTTTCCAACCAAGTTTTTTTTAACCAAAAACTACATTTATTTTCTCTATCTTTCCTAGCCACGGGATACTGAATGTACCACAGACTGAAGTGACTAAATCAGCACAGAGCAGGGAATCCAATCTTTACCACTTCACACTACACCATGTGGTGCATTTATCTGCTGAACCAATAGATAAAATTGTGATATTCTGTTAAAGAAACCAGCTTCTCTTCTTTCAGTTTTTTCTCCTAATAGAAAAGTTTTGTACAGCAGCTCAAATGACAGTTTCGGTAGTACAGAGGTTATACTTGCACCCTACATCTTTGTTCAGTGGGATTAGGGCTTTATGTGCTAAGTGAACCTCTGAATTATTTTTCTTCAAACATATTCTGTATTTACAACTGGAAAGGTAATGTAGTGATTGGGACAAGGCCACCCAGGTAGACTTCACAGAATATGATTTCCTCAATTGAGGTTGTTAATCTGGTTCGTTTAGGGAGCCCTGGCTGACAGATTTTTAACAAACAGAATCTCAGGTGTTCTGTTCACTCTCAGAGCCGACTCTGACCTAACTGGGTCAGTGTCATGTCCAGCACATGTGAAAAAAAGATGACTTGGCGATGGGATACTGGCCTTCGTGGTGTTATTTCAGGTAGATCTTTTAAAAATGTGGAAAATTAGTGTGAAGGCAAAATTAAGTAGTTACATTTCTTCAATTGAGTAATGATCATTTATTACATCAATACAAACGGTTTGTATACTTTTTGACAATTGAAATATTTATGGTGATCCTAACAGGATACAGATTTAAAACACATCACCCTCCGCCACTTCCACCACCTGCAGTCTGACTCCACCACCATCCTGACCTGCTTTTCACAAAAACCATATCCCCCACGACTCCCTCATTCAGTTCACATTCTCTACCAACCCCTTCTCTGCACCCAGAAGTTTCCCCTGTGGCTGCAGCAGGTGCAAGACCTGACCCCACACCTCTCCCCACACCTCCGTCCAAGGTCCCAAAGAATCATTCCAATTCGGGGCAAAGATTCAGCTGCATTTCCTCTATTTGATTTACTGCATCTGTTGCTCCCGATGTGGTCTCATCGACATTGAAGAGATTGAGTGCAAACATGAGGAGTGGTTCAGGGAACATTTATGGTCTGTACACTCCAATCAACCCTACCTTCTGATCGCTATCTATTTCAACACCCCCCCACACCCCCCTCCCCCAACGACATGTCCATCCTGGATATCTTCCACTGTCAACACAAGGCCACAGGCAAACCGGAGGAAGAGCAACTTGACTTCCACCTTGACAGCTTACAATCATTCGGTCTTAACACAGAATTCACCAGCTTCCAAATCTCCTCAGCCCCACCTCATCCCAGACCCAGCCCTCCCTCTCCACCCTGCCTCCTTAACCTGACCCTACATCACCCCCCCATTTATTTCACAGCCCCCTTCCTCTCCCTGAGTCCTGATGAAAGGTTCCAATCTAAATTATCAACTCTTCTTCCCCTCTGATGCTGCTTGACTTGCTGTGCTTTTTTCATTCTTTATCCAGTCTGATTTCCAGCATCTGCAGTTCTTACTATCTCCACAGATTTAACATTGTCAAAAAGATTTTTTTTTAATTATCAGTGAGTCTGATATTATGTGTGCATGTGCATGTGTACACATCAAGTGAGCAAGATTCATGATTATTTTTACATTCTTATAACCTCTGGAGATATGGATGCCTAAAACATAACCTAAAACATAATCTCCTCTGCCCTGAAGCTCTTCAGAGTCTCCTCTGCCCTGAAGCTCTTCAGCCACGTCCTCAAACAACCTCTGGGACACCCGCACCAACCAACCCAACCGCCCCGTGGCTGAACACTTTAACTCCCCCTCCCACTCCACCAAGGACATGCAGGTCCTTGGCCTCCTCCATCGCCAAACCATGGCAACACGATGCCTGGAGGAAGAGCACCTCATCTTCTGCCTAGGAACCCTCCAACCACAAGGGATGAATGCAGATTCCTCCAGCTTTCTCATTTCCCCTCCCCCCACCTTATCTCAGTCCCAACCCTCAGACTCAGCACCGCCTTCTTCACTTGCAATCTTCTTCCCGACCTCTCCGCGCCCACCCCCTCTCCAGCCTATCACCCTCACCTTAACCTCCTTCCACCTATCGTATTCCCAACGCCCCTCCCCCAAGTCCCTCCTCCCTACCTTTTATCTTAGCCTGCTTGGCACACCCTCCTCATTCCTAAAGAAGGGCTTATGCCCGAAACGTCGATTCTCCTGTTCCTTTGATGCTGCCTGACCTGCTGCGCTTTTCCAGCAACACATTTTTAACTATGTCAACTAAAAAAAAGTTCAGGATTTCACTTACTTTTTGCAGTATTTCTCAATGTATTCAACATCATTCAGGCTTTCTACAATCTACATTGAAAGTATTTCAAACTATTTCATAATTTTGGACTGAAACATTGTATGTGCATCAAAGTTCATTGTATTTACATTATACTGATATGTTCTTAATTTTTCTTAACATCTGTTTGCCACATGCTGGAGAAGTCCAGTGTAAAAACAAAATTTTGTATTTAATTGATTTAACCCTCTATTAATATTGTAGAAGAATTTAGTATTCCACCAAGGCATTCAAGGCAATAAAAATTATAATCGCTGTGTTATCAAATGAAAGAATATCCTGGGTTGCCTTTGAATTTTCCAAGTTGATAAATATCAACAAATGAAGAAAGCAGCTGAAATATGTTTTTAGCTGTCTTGGAAGTGGTAATGCTTATTTTAGAAATTCACTTACAGCCTTGTCGTTGAAGATACTGAATACAGAAATCTGCCACTTCTTTAGAGGCTTGATGGATAATATTTTAAGCTAACATGTGATGTTCCTTTTCCATGGATCACCACCTTGATATGTTGGAGAGGCTTGTGCTGTCCAAAGTTCCCTTGAGCAATACCATTCGAAGCATCTTGCTCCTGCTCAGGCCACTCATGGTGGCTAAATAGCCAGAAAAACTGCAGTCCAAAAGGTCCTCAGAGACAGAACAAGCCAAAGACATTTATTCATCTCATTGCCTGCAAAGGTGGAAGAAGGCTGGAGCATCAAGGTGTTGTTTCTCTCTCCACAGATGCTGCTAGACCTATTGAGTTTCTCCAGCGTTTTCTGTGCTTCTTTCTGATCTTCAGCACTTGCATCATTTTGCTTTTATCACAGGATCAAGGTGGTCTGACCAGTTGCCTGTCAAGATTGAGTAAGATAGTGTTGAGGGCTGTTGCAGGCTACAGCAAGACATTGACAGGATGCAGAACTGTGCTGAGAAGTGGCAGATGGAGTTCAATTTGGATAAATGCAAAGTGATTCATTTTGGAAGGTCGACTTTGAATGCTGAATACAGAATCAAAGACAGGATTCTTGGTAGTGTGGTGGAACAGCGGGATCTTGGGGTCCATCTACATAGATCCCTCAAAGTTGCCACCCATATTGAAAGGTTTGTTAAGAAGGCCTATGGAGTTTTGGCTTTCATTAACAGGGGGATTGAGTTTAAGAACTGCAAGGTTTTGCTGCAGATCTATAAAATCCTGGTTAGGCGACACTTGGAATATTGTGAACAGTTCTGGTCATTTCATTATGGGAAGGGTGTAGATGTTTTACAGAGGATGCAGAGGAGATTTACCAGAATGCTGCCTAGATTGGAAGGCTTGTCTTATGAAGAGAGGTTGAGTGAACTAGGGCTTTTCACATTGGAGAAAAGAAGGAAGAGAGGTGACTTGATAGAGAAGTGTACAAGGTATTGCGAGGCATTGATAGTTTAGGCGAAAGTGAGGACTGCAGATGCTGGAGATTAGAGTCTAAATCAGAGTGGTGCTGGAAAAGCACAACAGGTCAGGCAACATCCGAGGAACAGGACAACAGGACAATCGATATTTCAGGCAAAAGCCCTTCATCAGGATTGAGGCACATTGATTAGATAGCCAGAGACTTTTCCCTGGGGCAGAAATGGCTGTCACGAGGGATCATAATTTTAAGGTAATTGGAGGGAGGTGTAGGGAAGATGTCGGTGGTAAGTTCTTTACACAGTGATTGGTGGGTGCGTGGAATGCACAGCCAGTGGTGGAAGTAGAGTCAGAGATATAGGGACATTTAAGTGACTGCTGGACAAGCACATGGACAGCAGTAAATTGAGAGTTGTGTAGGTTAGGTTGATCTCAGATTAGGATAAATGCTTGGCACAAGATTATGAGTCAAAGGGCCTGTACTGTGCTGTACTGTTCTATGTTCTATGTTCTAAAGCTGGTGCCCCAAGGTCCCTTCTTTAAACCAGGTCAGGTGCAGGTTTCTACCAGGGTCCATTTGCCAGGTCCTGTGACAATGAAGAATTGGTAATAGGATTGGTCTATGAATCTAGGAATTCCCTGTTCTGAAACTGCACACAGCAACAGATGCAAAAAAGTCATTGAGCAATTATATTTGGACAGAAGTATCTCTCGGCAGCTATATCTGTGACTGAGCAGTTTGTTTCAGGATACCCTTTGTTCATCCTCAAATGTGGAAAGGAATATAAAATATGTCCCAATTTCCCCTGGCCAGAGGACCACTGTTACCATCAAATCGAGTCTGGAGGGACACATAAGGTTAATTTGAAGGGGTGATGTAGTGGTAAAGTCACTGGACTAGTCATCCAGAATTTCAGGACATGGTTCTGGGGACATGAGTTTGAATTTCACCATGGCAGATGGTGAACTTTGAATTCAATTAAAAATCTGTCATAAAAAGCTATCTTATTGTTGACCATGTCAATTGTTGTAAAATCTCATCTGGTTCCTCGAGGGAAAGAAATCTGCCATCCTTAGCTGGTCTGGCCTAATTGTAACTACAAACCAATGGCATTGTGGTTGATTCAGCTGAGTAATTAGTGATGGCTGCATACTTCCCATGGACACAAAAAAACGTCTGTCAACCACACCCTGTCGGATACCCATCTTGGTGGTCAAAGAAAGAACATTTTAAATATTGCAACTTGCAGTGTTAGAGTACTCAAGGATCATTTCAAGAGGCACTAGAAAGAAGAACTACAATTTTATCACATGATCTATCAGGACATCAGCACCCTCAGTGAGACCTATTTTCCAGGGGTGAGGGCAGAGGGATATAACTTCTACTGGAAAAGAAAGCTTAGCAATGACACTTATTTCCATGGAGTTGGTTTTGCAGCTGGCTGAACTCCCCAGCTATGTAAATGAAAAGCTTAAGTATTTTACCTACAGCTCTGCCAAAATCAATGTACATTATCACCATTACTTATGTCCTAACCCATAAGCACAGTGAATGTGAAAGCTGCCTATTGGAAGGCCCCTGAGCCTCACCCAATCTGACTCCTGGAACATGTGGAGTTGGCACCTGCAAAGTCTGTGGCATTATCCTGCCCATTGTTTTTAGAACTTCAATTTCCTGCTTCACAGGATTACAAAAGAATCACTGTTACACCTGGAGAGCCTTTGCTTCAGCTATCCATATATTCGAGGAATTCACAGTATTGAAGTTTTCTCGATGTTTACTTTTTTCTGACAACAGAGGCAAAGAGAAAAGACAGGTCATATATTGGTTGCAAGATCCATTCTTGGACTAAAATTATAACTTTTTACTTTACAAATACTACGGCAATCGCTCTACATTTCCATCACTTTTTTTCTTTATTTTACATTTCCAGCATTTCAACTATTTTACTTTTTGTCTTTTATTGTTGGTTTAAAAATATGAACAAAATAATCTCTGTTTATTGCTTTTTTTTTAAAAAAAATGTGGTATTTTGTAACATGTGATTAAGGTGTTGAAGCCTCTTGATGCTCCTTTCCGTTCAATTTTTGCTCAGACTTGGCTACCTTCACTCAGAGTTTGATTCTCTGTCTGAAATTATAGGTTTCTACCTGGCTAGACTTATCTTCTACCCGGAAGCTGTCTAAGTATGGCTACTGAGTAGCGAAACTTTATAACACTGGCAACATGGGGGAAAATAAAAACTGCCTAATTCTTCATTGTTATCATCATCTTTCAGCAGTGCCCCCCTTTTATTTGATGTATTTGTAATAAAGAATGGCAGAAGCTAATAATAGATTGATCCTTTGAGATTGAGGGATTTAAAAAAAAGGATTGTGACTAATAGTTCATAGGATATCAGTTTGATAGTAGATTTGTTCACTTACTAGTTCAGTGTCAACCACACCACCATTATTAGCAGTAACCAAACAAATAACAATAAGCTGCAGAGGCTGTGAGAGTAATCTTTAATCTTTATTTTATGCCATTTGACAAGGGTGACATTTGTTGCTCGTCCCTAATTGTCATTGAGAAGATGATGATGAACCACTTTTTTGAACCTCAGGAGTCCATGTGGTCCAAGTTCAGCAAGAGTGCTGTTATGGATGGAGTTTCAGAATTTTGACACAGCAACAATAAAGGGGCAGCAATCAAGGGTTGAATTGTATCAAAATCATGGAATCATAGAATCCCTAGTGTGTGAAAGCAGGCCATTCAGCCGATCGGGTCCACACCGACCCTCCAAAGAGCATCCCACCCAGAACTACCCAATCCCTGTAATCCTGCATTTCCCCATGGCTAATCCCCACACTAGCCCACATATCCCTGGACATTATGGAAAATTTTACATGGCCAACCCACCTACCCTGCAGTTTGGACTTCTTTGGACTGTGGGAGGAAACTGGAGCACCCAGAGAGACAGATACAGAGATAGGGGGAATGTGCAAACCTCACAAAAACAGTTGACAGTGGCTGGAATCAAACCTGAGTCCCTAAAAATGTGGGGCAGCATGTTGCCATAAAATTTGCCAAATGGCATGAAACAATTTAAAAGGTTTCTCTCCATGAGCTCTAGCCGGTTATCTCATACTATTCTTGACTGCCATCTCATTATATAAATGCACCAAGCCTCTATGTTGCTGTGTTTGCACTGTCTTGCACTCACCAGTAGCAGAAGTACCCGCGGCTGCTAGGAGCTTCTGGGATTCACAACACTGGCATCATATTTCATGCAAAGGTGTGCACCAGATCAATCACTATTAGCCAGGAATTGGCCTTCACAATGCACATAGTGGGAAATGAGAAAGAAATCTCCCGAGGGCACATGGGTGATGCTTCACTGGAAATAGATTCCTGCAATTGTCAATATATTGCCTCTTTAGATCATCACCTGCCTGATCAACTGTCATAGTAATTTCAGTTACAAGAGTGAAGCTACAAAGGCTATCTGTTCTTAGCACAATACCATGTTCAAACCCAGTCTCAAGAAATGCTACACTTCCTCTAATGCCCAGTGTCACACATGTGGAACCATATTGGAAGTTGAAACTTTATTGCTGGAACAGCACAGCAGGTCAGGCAGCATCCAGGGAACAGGAGATTCGACGTTTCGGGCACAGGCCCTTCTTCAGACTTCCTCAAGGTAATATAAGCATTGAAACTTCATCATCAGGAGATCTTTTGTCAGCTCCATGATGACCCCTGATTGAAGAGTGGGCTGTACCCGAAACGTCGAATCTCCTGTTCCCTGGATGCTGCCTGACCTGCTGTGCTGTTCCAGCAATAAAGTTTCAACTTTGATCTCCAGCATCTGCAGACCTCACTTTCTCCTCGAACCATATTGGAAACCTTTCAAACAATTAAAATCTGTTACTTTTTACTAAACAATAAGAAAAGCAAAACAAAACAAACAAAAAAGCTGAGTTTGTTTCTGGGTTTCTGAGACTAAATAGGCGCTACTTGTTTTTTGAGCAACAACAATTTACTATAAATGAGTGAAGACTTCTCCCAATCTAAACTATTAGAAAGAGGTTCAATTAGGTCCTGACTGGCTTGTTGCACCTGATTCTGTACTACTCTATCATACTGAAGGTGATGCTCCTCTGTCTCAATACTCTCATCTTCCTCTGCAGAAGATTGCTACTATTGTCCCAGCATTGAATATGGCCACTTTGCCTGCTCCAGTTAGGTAGGCAATATGTAGCATACTCTGTCTGGAATGTATTGCAGACTTCCTCAAGGTAATATAAGCATTGAAACTTCATCATCAGGAGATCTTTTGTCAGCTCCATGATGACCCCTGATTGAAGAGTGGGCTGTACTGTTTCTATGTTCAGCCCTGTCAGGAGTTGTGTAAGTATAGTGATTGTAATGAGGTCAGCCAGGTGGAGCTGGCTCAGAGAGAGCTGGATCAGTGTCCATGACTCTCCTGGATCAGCTTCAAGGACTCTCTCTGGATCAGTGTCAAGGACTGTCTTTGGATCAGTGTCAACGACTCTTTCTGGACCAGTGTCAAGGACTCTCTCAGGATCAGTGTTAAAAATTCTCCAAGTGTAAATAACAGTTGACTTGGTGACAGGACACTAGCCTCCATGAAGTTATTTCAGGAACAGAGTCATCAGTCACGGTTGAAGAGAGTAGCCCTCATCTTCCAATAACTGTCCTTGTCAGGCATCTAGTCCTTGAAATTAAGTAGGAACCTAAGAGTTTGCAAGGAAGGTCCCAGTGTAGCTGGTGGAGATTTCTAAGATGTGGCACTGATGCTTATTGATGATTTGGACATTGACCTAATGGAAGCTGTATTATGACGTGCACAATGTGTGTAGAGTCTATACCGCTTTACATCTGGGGAAGCCAGTTACATTGGCAAAGCTTACTTCTCAGGCTGCAGCACTGACCTCATCATGAGGGAACAGGAGGAAACGATATGATCTGGCACAATTCCATCAGTAACAACCTGGATACATTTGTGGGCTGAGGATGAAAAGGACCCATATGGGCTCCTGTTATATAATTACAAGCAGCTAGTTGCATAAACTTTTAGCACAACATTGTAACCTTGATGGCCACAGGGACAGGATGGCTATTCACCTCTTCACATCACAGGTCCTGCTCCTGAAGACGATACAGTTCTGTTACCAGATCTCAGGACATTCTCAATCTGTACAGGCACTGCACCTAGCTCATCTGGAGGAAATCATATTGAGGGCAATATACTCTGGGCGTCCTGTACCACCTCCTGCATTCTGAGTGGACCTTTTGTTTTACTACCTTCATGTTCTCTGGATATGAGAGAGCTGGAGTGAAGGAAAGCAGCTATCTGGTCTCAGATGCTTGACTCTATATCCAAGCTCCTTAGCCTTGCATTCCTGATGAAGGGTCTATGCCTGAAATGTTGACTCTCCTGCTCTTTGGATGCTGCCTGACCTGCTGTGCTTTTCTAATGCCAAACTTTTTGACTCTGACTCTCCAGCATCTGCAGTTCTCACTTTCTCCGAATAGCTTTTCAAATAGGAAGCCTGATACCTTTTACAGGCCTTCTTTCCTAAATCCAGTTGGAAGTGACCGCATATGATCTATAAATAAATGAGGTTATGAAACGATTTCCTGCTACAGGCCTTACAGTGATCGCAGAAGTGGAATCATCTGATTTGAACAAAATACAAATTCTACACCAATCTTCTTCTTCATAACACAGACTCCTAAGACCAGGAATCAGTTATGAATGAAGGACAATTGGTGTGAATGAGGGCACAGACAGCTGTAAGGAAAAGTGAAATAAGTACAGCACTATGTCGAGAGAGCCATTCAAGTGGGATGTAAAATAAGAAGTGTCGCAGTGATAGGGAATTGCGTAGTTAGGGGAATAGATGGTGTTCTCTGCAGCAAATACAGATAGTACGAAATACTGTGTTGCCTGCCTGGTGCTAAGGTTGGGTGTATCTCTTTTGGGCTGGAGCAGAACTTTGAATTGGAGGGAAAATGTGGTGGTCAGTCATGGTATCAGTGCAATGGATAGTGATGTTGTCAATTTGAATGGAAATACGGATGAGCAAGGAAAGAAGTCATGGGGGATGTTGTCTGTAGTCCTCAAAAGAGTTCCTTCACAGCCTTGTACCCCATTCCATTCAAATTCTCAGCCTCTGCACATATCCCAGGTCCCACTCTTGACAGAAGCCCAACTACCTTATCAAACCTAGGCTTGGTCATTTCTCCCTCATCAGCCTCAGTCTCAGTCCACTCTAGCATCATTGACAGATGATCTATGTTTGAGATAGAAATGCTATGTGTACCTTTGTGCTTCCAAGCTTGGCACAATCATGTGATCTTTACTATGAAGCACACATACTGGGGCAGTCTTCTTATAGGCACTGCAATAAAAACATCTAATACATCAGACTTCCATCTTGTGAACACAGAGCATGGTGTCAGAAGTGTAGCTGAGACTGAGTATTAAAGAGATGCAAAAAAAAATCTACTCACAGAGAAACACAAGAATGCTCATGAAATAATGTACAGAAGCTGGTATCTCATCACCAAGTCACCATTTATTGAAACATGGAGTGTCCTTGACACCGATCCAGCTCTTTCAGTGAACACAACCTCTGATACTTCTGTTTATTGTTTTTTTTATCAAAAGGGTAGTGCTGTGTGATCAAAACAGTGAAGGGGAGGGTAGGGACTAAATCAAAATAGAGTTAGAGGGGGAAATAATGCACTCCACTCCCTGCGGCGCCCACCTCTCCCTGAACAACTCCAGGGTGTTGGTGGATACCGCGTGCTCCTTCTCCAAGGACACCCGGGCTCTAACAAAACCACGGAAGAGGGGCAGGCAGTCGGCCCTAACGACCCCCTCCACGGCCCGCTGCCTCGACTTGTTGATGGCCAGTTTGGCCAGGCCCAGGAGCAGACCAAGAGGAGGTCTTCAGACCTGATACTTCTGTTTATTTTTTTTTCAACCTCCTGTTTATATTTTTTTTATTATTATTTTAACCCCCACACTACCACGTAAGTGCGGGAGTGCTTATTTTTTCCCCTAGCACCCATGGTGTGTGTGTGCAGGTGTGAGACACAGTGAAAGACACAAAGTGCACGAATCTTTATTCAAATTCCACCACCAGGAAGATAGGAAAACACGCAGGTGGCCAGTAACAAAAACTGCCCTTCACATCAAAGGGCAGTGCTGTGTGATCAAAACAGTGAAGGGGAGGGTAGGGACTAAATCAAAATAGAGTTGGAGGGAGAAATGATGCACTCCACTCCCTGCGGCGCCCACTTCTCCCTGAACAACTCCAGGGTGTTGGTCGACACCGCGTGCTCCTTCTCCAAGGGCACCCGGGCCCTAACGTAACCGCGGAAGAGGGGCAGGCAGTCGGCCCTAACGACCCCCTCCACGGCCCGCTGCCTCGACCTGTTTGGCCAGGCCCAGGAGCAGACCTACTTCTGTTTTTTTTTTATAGAATTGGAGGGAGAAATGATGCACTCCGCTCCCTGCGACGCCCACACTCCTGTTTATATATTTTTTTTGTTTGTTTTTTTTTTCACTCCGCTCCCTGCGGGGCCCACACTCCTGTTTATATATATATTTTTTCTTTTTTCTTTTCTTTTTTTCTTTTCTTTTTTAAAATTTAACCCCCACACTACCACCTAAGTGCGGTAGTGCTTATTTTTTCCCCAGCACCCATGGTGTGTGTGTGTGTGTGTGAGACACAGTGAGAGACACAAGGTGCAC
>NC_057716.1:48948462-48962592 GCF_004010195.1 Chiloscyllium plagiosum | reverse complement strand
AACCCTACCATTCAACCATTTTACAGGGAGATGAGGACAAACCTCAAATCCCAGTTCCACTTATGGCAAGACAGTGACAATGACATTTGTACATTAGACAATACTGTTACATACAAAGTGCAGACAATACAGACCCAGCAAGCCCCCATCCTTCCCACCTTCCGACCACTCTGAGGCAGCCCACCCCTACCCACCTTCTGGTTCTCGGTCCGCCCCATGCCCCTTCCAGTTCTCAGTCTGCCCTGACACACCTTACTTCTGTTTTTTTTTCTAGTTATATATTTTATTAAACAAATTACAAACAAACAGTTTACAAAAAACATTTACAGCTGTACATAAGAGACAGCAATGTTACAAGGGAGAGGAGCAGCAAAGCTAAGCCCCAAACCCTACCATTCAACCATTTTACAGGGAGATGAGGACAAACCTCAAATCCCAGTTCCACTTATGGCAAGACAGTGACAATGACATTTGTACATTAGACAATACTGTTACAGACAAAGTGCAGACAATACAGACCCAGCAAGCCCCCATCCTTCCCACCTTCCGACCACTCTGAGGCAGCCCACCCCTACCCACCTTCTGGTTCTCGGTCCGCCCCATGCCCCTTCCAGTTCTCAGTCTGCCCTGACACACCTTACTTCTGTTTATATCTGTCAGTCAGGGCTCCCTGATTGGATCAGGTTAACAGCCCCAATCAGGAAACTTGTATTCTACAAGGACCACCTGGCTGACATTGTTACAATCTTTACAGTTCTGAGCTGTGACAGCTGATCCAAACTGGCAGTTTTTCCACGTACAATGACAAAATTACATAATTGTGACAGTTGTGCTTCACAAACTTGAACAGCTAAGAATATCTATATCCTTTCATCATTGGAAAGAGACAATGTTAATTTGTGTTACATCCTAAATCTCTCTGTAAAACAGAAGTGACAAACTGCAGAAATTTTGAAACACTTGATGGCATGCTTTGAATCCCAAGTGAACTTAACTTGTGAGCAGTATGTGTTCAATATTAAAGGTCCAAAGTGCAAAAGAATCTTAATATATGACTTCTGTAACACAGTTTGCAGAATTCTGTAAATTTGCACAACTGAAAGATAATCTAATTGAAGATGGGATTGTATTAGGCATAAGAGATCTTGCACTGAGAAGGCAGCTACTACAAGAGCAGAAACCTGGTCTCATAAAAGCAATTGTCATGTGTCAAAGCACTCATGTTGTAAAACAGCAGACAAAGAATGCCTGGCCATTATCTTTGCTTGTGAATGTTTCCATCAATACTATTAGGAAGTGACAAAGTGACAATCAAATTGGACCAGAAGCCATTTTATATATAGCATTTTTCTCAAGCCACTAATATCCACTCCAAAGCTTCTTCAAAGAAGGTTACTCTGGTTATAGAAATATCATGTTGATGTAACATACAAGCAAGGAATGCAGATGTAGGTCTCTGACATGTTGTGAAGAGTAGCATTCTTGGTGAACAAAGTAGAGGACACTTTGGTAGAGTGTCAGCAGCTCCTCATGGAAGTAATTAACCCAGCAGACAGAGTGAACATAACACACAAACATTTTGCTCATATCAAATGAACTACCAAATGAGGTGTAATTATCTGAATGCTGCAAGAATTAGCGATGAAAAGATGCCTAAAAGCATCAAAGACACTCCTGTTTCCATAAGTGCATATTGGGCATACAAAGGTGAATTGACAGTTTGAGATGGCATATTGTACAAAAGAAATGGAGTCGTCATCCTAAAGAGTTGAGGGGATAGTAGGAGCAACAATGCAGGCCACAAACAAATTGAATCAAAGTTGAAGAAGGCAAGACATGTCCTCTACTTGGCAACCATAAGCACAAAATCAAGGACCACATTAGGCAGTAAAATGTTTGCATTGTGTACTAGGCCAAGCAAGCTACAGAGCCACTGATGATAGTTTACATACCAGTTGAACCAAGCATGAATCTAAGAGCTTTTTTCCAGCAACATCTTTTCCAAATACTCAAATACAGTGAAACGTCACTCCTGTCTTAATTCTTTAATTTATTTCCTAATTGACGTTTTCCAGGTTTGATGCCCTGCAAGTGTCCTTCAGTTCTGACAACTTGTACAATCTTGTACGACCTGCACAATCTGACAGCTCGAAGACTTCAGAAACTAAAACCCTTCTGCTAGGGTGAAATTATTCTGCTGAACTTCAAATCTTACTCTTCTATTGGGATGAAACTGAAATCTCATTCTTCCGAACTGAATTCAAACTAAATTACCAGTGGCCACTGATCATTTGTTTGTTTGCTGTATGTCATAAATTCAGAAATGTAAACATTACATCAAGTAATGCTACAGGTATCCTGCTCGGTATTTATTAAGTCACAAGCTTTTTTAGAAATTATGTATTTAAGTCAATTTTTCAAATAGCTTTCTGACCTCTTAAAAAAAAGTATCTTCGTATCTCTTAAAAAAATTTATCTGTCTCTATTTAAAAAATCCAAATTCCCAAATACTAATATGGGAACAAACCCAAACAAACAGACAAAACACGTCTAGAAACCCTAGCCACTCTCTCCTATATCAAAGACATCTTGGAAATGACTGCCAGACTACTCAGACCCCTTGGCATCATGGTAGCCCACAAACCCACCAACACACTAAATAAGCAGCTAATGAACTTGAAAGACCCTATCCAGACAAAACTAATGTCATTTACAGAATACCGTGCAAGGACTGTAACAACACTACATTGGACAAACAGGCAGAAAACTAGCCACCAGGATACATGAACACCAGCTAGCCACAAAACGACATGACCCTCTCTCACTTATGTACAGATAAGGAAGGACACCACTTTGACTAGAACAACACATCCATCCTAGGACAAACCAAACAAAGACGTGCACTAAAGGCATGGCATTCCAAACCGAACTTTATCAACAAACACATTGAGTTAGACCCCATCTACCACCCCCTGAGAAAAAAACAGGAAGTGACTTCCCCACAGGAAATGACATCACCAACCCAAAAAACTCACACATATAAATAGAAAGCAGAAATTATCAGCAGTGCTTCGCCTGAGGCCCACTGAAGATGTTACCTAGTAGGGTGATGAAACATCTGGAAATGAGCCTTCCAGCTCAGCAAGCAAACCTACATCCAGAATCTCAACCTGAGCTACAAATCTTCTCCAAACTCGCTAATCTTCCAGGTGTACAGCCATCAAGAACACTGACAAGTATCATTGAGAGACCACAACAGTTTAAAGACTATGTGTAAAATTCATTATCAGAGATTGATGAAAATAGTGAAATGTTAAAGTGTGAGAATAGTTTATATATTGGTCAAACTGTACTTGATAATGTATTATTTTGTATGAAAAGATGGATGTGTGAGATAGAAATGCAATCTGCACCAATGTGACTCTTGGTTTTGAGCAGGTATGTGACCTCTACCATGAGGTACACAAACTGGGGTAGCCATCTTATTAAAAATTTCAAAAAAGACACAGTGCAGACCAGACTCCTACCTTACTAACATCAAATAATCCTGGAGGAAAGTGTCCTGTTGGTTGTACATGGGATCAGCAGCTATTGGGTGCAAGAACTCTGTTGTTTCCAATCAGAGACAGTCAAACAAAATGGCGATGGATTGAAAAAAGAATGCTAGTGGAAAGCTCTCCAGAAAGCTAATAGAATGTTATAATTTATTACAAGAGAAATGGAATACAAAAGGGAAGGCTATGCTTCAGTTATTCAGGGCACTGGTGAAAACACGTAGAATATTGCATACGATATTCATCTCCTTACTTAAGGCAAGATAAATGTGTTGGAATCAGTTCAAGAAGGTTTAATAGATAATTATCTGGATTCGGCAGGTTATCTTATAAGGAAAGGTTGGTCAATCTAGACTTGTATATGCTGGAGTGTAGAATAATAAGAGGACATGTAACTGAAATATAAGATCCTGAGAGGTCTTGGCAGGGTAGATGTTCAGATGATAACAAAAACAGAAATTGCTGGAAAAGCTCAGCAGGTCTGGCAACATCTGTGGAGAGAAATCAGATTTAGCATTTCAGGGCTAGTGACCTTTCCTCAGAAGTCACTGGACCTGCAACATTAACTCTGATTTCTCTCCACAGATGCTGCCAAACCTGCTGAGCTTTTCTAGCAATCTCTGTTTTTGTTTCTGATTTCTAGCATGTGCAGTTCTTTTTGTTTTTATTTAGATACTCAGAAATTTGTTTCATCTAGAACCAGCAGTCACTGTTTATGAATAAGGGATTACATATTTATGACTGAAAAGAGATCATTAGATTCTTGGTAAGCAAGAGTCTGAATGATTATCAAAGTCAGACTGGAATTGGATTTGAAGTTACAATCATGATCTAATTATATGGTGTTGCACACTTGAGGACCTAAATAGTCTGTGTGACCCACAGGTCTGAAATGTTAAACATTGTTTTATTTTCTACAAATACTGCCTGACCTGCTGAGAATTTCCAGCATTTCATGCTTTTGAATTTCCATCTATTGTAACATTTTGTTTCTGTAACCTTTAAAAGTGTTTGCTATGAATTATGCTGGGATATCCTAAGGTCATGAGAAGAGTATATTAAAAAAATTCATTCTTTTAAAGACATTTTATGATGTTCCTTTTTTTTGTCTGCACTGCCCGCACTGTTTATATAACTGGAAGTGGCAAAACAACCTGTTAGGCCATGAAAATAGATTATTAATAAAGTTTAAAAATATTTCTGGTGATGTTTGTCTCTAGACCTGATTATATTGTCGAAAGTAAGATTTAGGTAAGAGTTATCTTGTGGTTATGTCTGACATGAACAGAGTGTAAACTTTTATAAACAATTCCATTTCCCAATGATGGTAGCTGCTTGCCTGTAAAATTTCCACCTCCAAAATTATCATTCATTTTATTTAATTATTTTAACCTAAGAACTATATATCATTAATAAAGAGCAAAGCAGTAGCTCCAACAGTATAGTTAAACTAAAGCCTATAAAAATATATGATTTGATGTCTTCATATTTAAACTGTAATCTGCTCTTGCTGGTTCATTGGAATATTAATATTTATGTTATCATCCAAGGATTTTTTCGAAAACAATGCAAATCTAAATTAAGAATTGCAAACAGCTAATGAAAGTTAAAAATAAATTTTCATCATTGGGAATTTTATGAAATATACATTTCTTTAGCATTTTCTTTTGTCCTTTTTCAGTTAATCTGATCCCCAAATATTCTAACACAGAAAATGAAAATTACAAATGACTCCTTGGAAAAGTGTTAACTTACAAAGATTTATGCACATCCAGGCAGGATGTGTGTCTCTGGTTTTGTGGACAGTATTGCTGCTATTGTGGGATTTGTTAGGGTTCAAATAAATCATGTCAGGTCATCAATAGTATCTTAAAAGATCACAACATTTGGGAAACTGCATCTGTTCCTCTAGTAAACATGGCGACAGGATATTGCAATTATAATCTATAATAATTGTTCAGGATTTGTTCGGAATTACATGGTAATGGAGATGGCAACCATTGTACTGTTCAAAGCTCTAAGTGAAAAGCTAACATCACAAAGAAGTGTATTATGAAGCTTTCAGTGCACCTTATAAAATGTGAATAATGACTTGTCCTTGAGATGCATCTATTCTTAATGTAATATCCAAACTCAAGACTTGAAACTGCAATATCTGTTTTTTTCAGCCTAGTTGCTTTGTAGATTTGGTAATAATCTGATGCAAAGGTGGATTTTTTTATTTTAAAAGCTATTATATTTGTATAAAATTAAAGTCAAATTCATTAAGAGATTGAGTTCCTGAAAATATTGAAAAGCTACCTTTTTATGAATAGGAATTAAGGTACTTTCATTCTTTGTCAACCTATGTATCTGTTCATGCACATATTTAATGGATTTCAATTATAAAATGAAACTAATAAACAGCAATAAAGTCAACTTTTCACTTCATCTCTATGCCATAGAATTGAAATATGCTTCTCAATGCAGAACTTTAAAAACTTGTCTTTATCAAGATCTAAAAACTTTCACTTTAACTTAAGATTAATTGGAATTCATTCAGATCTTTGTGCATTGTTTGGGCTCTGATTCCTTACTTTGAAAGTGGAATCTGAGCTTCACTGACTCAGTGAAGGATTTGTTGCTCATCCCTAATTGCCTTTGAGAAGGTGGGGGTGAGCTATTCAGCAATTGTAATACAGATGAACATCATGGCCATATTTTATGGCAATACGCATTACACTACCTGTATATCCTTGTTGTGAGCTCTTCAGATGTTGGAAACAGTTCTCTATACCTACTCATGTTTTAATCATATCTATCAAATCTCTTCTTATCCTACTATGGTGAGAGAATACATGGGATTGTGAACGATGTACAAATTAAGATAGTATCTTGTAGGATAACTTTGAAGCACGTGCTGTCTTTAGCCTTGAAGGTTGTGTATTTGGAACTATTGCTACAAAAACTATTTTTAATGATTATTTGCTACCTAGAGTCATCAAATTAAATTCCAACAGTAAATCTGAAGAAAGCAAAACAAAATCCATACAAATCTCATCAGTAAAAGATATTTACTGAACATCTCAATGAGTGCATGTTATTTCACAAAGGTCACCCAGAAACAAACTGCAGGTTGAAGTACAAACAAATATTTGGAAAAATCTACAAATTTACATGATTCGGAGATGCCGGTGTTGGACTGGGGTGTACAAAGTTAAAAATCACACAACACCAGGTTATAGTTCAACAGGTTTAATTGGAAGCACACTAGCTTTCGGAGCAACGCTCCTTCATCAGGTGATTGTGGAGGGCTCGATCGTAACACAGAATTCATAGCAAACATTTGCAGTGTGATGTAACTGAAATTATACATTGAAGAATTGATTGTCTGTTAAGCCTTTCATCTGTTAGAATACAGTAATAGTTTCAGTGAAAGAAGTGAAACTATCACTGTATTCTAACAGATGAAAGGCTTAACAGACAATCAATTCTTCAATGTATAATTTCAGTTACATCACACTGCAAATTTTTGCTATAAACTCTGTGTTACGATCGAGCCCTCCACAATCACCTGATGAAGGAGCGTCGCACCGAAAGCTAGTGTGCTTCCAATTAAACCTGTTGGACTATAACCTGGTGTTGTGTGATTTTTAACTCTGTACAAATTTACAGTGAGTTTTGACTGCAAAGAACAGAGATACTGCTCCTGAGCTGGTGAAGAAATGCATTCTCCTCTGTCCTGCAATATGTTACCATCTCCAAGCTAATCAGTTACTTAAAAACTAATTACACAGTTGTTGGCAAATAAAAAGTTCTCTGTCGTAAAAACTGCAGTCACCCTTCCAACTGTTGGTTTTTCAGTCCCCAGTTTTTTAAAACAAAAAATAAAAATGAGTAGTCCTTATAGTGTTTATATACCTACAGCAATTTTAGTGTAATAGTATATCCCAAAGCATTTCACAGAAATATGATAGAGCAACATTTGACTAAAGAAATAGCTTTTAAGGCATGCCTGAAAGGAAAGAGAAGTAGGAGGATTCAGCTTTTTTATACTGTTCTACTACAGGCCTACCAATTTTTAATAAAGAAATCCCATCCTGTTTATGAAAAACCCGTTACACATGATATAAGAAAAAGGAGACACTGCAAAATCTTGAAACCATAATCATATAAAAAATGCTGGAGAATCTCAACAGGTCTGGCAGCATCTGTACAGAGAAAATCATTGTTAATATTTCAGGTTGTAACTTTTCATCAGAACCTGGAAGCTGTAAAATGGTCAGCTGAAATCAATGATATCACTGATACTAAAATCTGTACAAGAAAGAAATTATTGAAAAACATCAATGAGAAAGAAAACATAATTAAAATGTCAGCATGGATTCCAAAAGGTAAAATCATGTTTAACTCCAGCCAGAGCTCCTCTGCTCGCCAGGTCCTTTTCCTCTTTCTTTTTTCCTCTTGCTGCAGTTTTTCTGAGCATGGGCCGAGCTGGGAGCTGAGCCACGGCTGGAGTTCAGAGTGGGAGCAGAGTGAGCCCAAGCCAGCCATGGGGACAGGTCCTGGAGGCGGTTCCTGGACAGAGGCCAGTGCATGGAGGCAGCGAGCCCTCGTGTTCTGAAGCCTGGTGTGCATGGACTCAATGACAAACAGACGATAACTTGAGTATTTTGAAGACATTTTTCATTCTCAGTCTGGACTATTTAAACTTTGTATTACTATGCTAGTCCTTTTTTTAACTACTTCAATTCTGTAACAACACAAGGTATCTGTACCTAGGTATCCTGTGGCTAAGATGGCACTGATAGGCAACATTACAACTTTTCACTGCACTCATTTGAGTGCCCAATAAAGGCTATTATAACCTGATAAAAATTGTTGAAGTGATTGTTGAATAAACAAACAAAAGATCTCATATGCATAGATTTTCAAAAGGGGTGTAATAATCTATCACATGCTAGACTCCCGACAAGTTTGGTCATATAGAGTCAGAGAATAAGTAGCTGAGTGAGTAGCATATCAGCCAAAAAAAAGTAAGGATAAAGAATAGTCTTTTTATTTGGAAGATGATGGAAAGCAGTTTACCACAGGATGACTGCTGGACCACTATTACTCATAGTGTATATTAACGATTTGAATTTGGGACTACGTAATTCAATATCAAAATTTCCAAATTATAAAAATTGTGCATGTTGCCTACATCAAGGAAGTAGGCAACATAATACAAAAAGTCTTTCAAAACATGAAGACTGAGCAGTTATATGGTAGTTTAGACTTAACATAGTTATAAACAAATGATTCACTTCATTAGGGCAATCAGAAAGATCTACACTCAGAAGATAAGAAACTGAATTGAGTAAAAGAACATTGGGTTCTAGAAATACAGGTGAACAAATAAGTAAGAGAACACTGGTCAACAAAGCAATTAGCAATACTAATTTTTTTTGCTGTAGAATTCAACATTAGTGAAGTTATGTTCAACTTTTATTCAGCCCTTGTTAAGCCAAACCTGGGAGTGTTATGAACAGTTCTGGTCTTCCAATTATATAAAAAAAGGACTGCTAGAGTAAATAGAATTTACAAGATGACACCAGAACTGAGAGATTACAACTATTGGGAACAAGAGTTCTTTTTTCCCTTCTGATTTACTTTATTGTATTCACATGTACCTAAGTACAGTGAAAAGCTTTGTTTTGTGATCAGTGCATGCCGATCATAGCAAACAAGGACATACAAATCATAGGGTGCTGAGACAGAATGAGGCATACAGGTTACAACAGCACAGAACCTGTAAAGCAAGATCAAGATTATTTGAAGTTAGAGAGTCCATTCAGCAGTCTAATAATGGCATGGAAGAAGCTGTTCTTGAACCTATTGGTGCGTGTGTTCAAGGTTCTGAATGGAGAAGACTGAGAGGAAACTTGATCAAGGTTTTCAAAATAATATATGGTTTGGGGAGTGTTCCATAAGGCAGTTAGCTCCTTAAAGTTTAGAAACAATAATGTACACTTACTCTTAAATCTGATCTGAGGTCTCTTAAGAGAACATTGTGTAATTCAGATGTAACATAACAAGCAATTTACTGCTATAAACTATTCAGTTCAAGAATACTAAGTCTCTCTTCTGCTTAAAACTTCATATGAACATCCTTCTCAGTAACTAGACTAATATCAATAACAATTATTGATAGCAGTGAATCTACACAAGGCATCTCAGATGTAGACATAGCCACAATTTATGCCACTGTGCATAAATAAATAGAAAACATTTCCCCTTGTGGTGGAATGCTAATCTCCGGGTGGATGCATAACTGTAGACATAAAAAGTTACAAATGTCCCCAGCTGAGAAACAAGGAGGAATTTCTTCACTCAGAGATTGTTTGGCATGTTGAACTCGTTGCCACGGGAAGTAGTGGAAGCATAGCATGCATGGTCTCACGAGGAAATGTGACCATCACCTGCGAGAAAAGGAAATAGAAAGAAATGCTGAAAAGCTCAGATGAACAAAATGGAATGGGTGGATTTTTTTTTTCTTTTTCATTCACAGGACATGGGTATTGTTGGCTAGGTCAGCATTTATTGCCCAGAGGACAGTTAATAGTCAATCATGTTGCTTTGGGTCTGGAGTCACATGAAGGCCAGATCAAGTAAAGTTAGTAGTTTCCTTCCTTAAAGAACATTAGTGAACCAGATGTGTTTTTTTCCAACAATTGACAACAGTTTCATGCTTATCATTAGAATCTTAATTCCAGATTTTTATTGAATTCAAATTCCGCCACCTGCTTTGGTGGGAATTGAACCCAGATCCCCAGAATATTATGTGTTTCTCTGGATTAGTAGTCTAGCAATAATAGGCCCTCACCTCCCCCAGTATAAATTTTTGGGAGCTTGTGTCCTCAAATTGATCTCTAAAATAAAACAGCACATCAAATGGCGTAATTAGTAACATACTGACTGAAATATTATAATTAGCCATTTGTTGAAAAAAAATTTGATAATTCAAAACATATCTTTCCCCCAGTAACGTAAATTAGCTGTAATGCGTTTCATTGCACTGCAGTAACCCATCGAATCTGCTATGACAGTACATCTCAAAACCACCATAATCTTAACTACTGAGAAGGAGGGTGCAATTGCATGGGTTTGCTTCCACCTGCAAGTTTCTCTGAATCACTCACCATCCTGGTTTATTATATATCATTATATCATACTCTGATTGTTACTGAATATAAATTCAATAACTCACTCTGTCAAATCATTGTGGATATCCCTTCACCACAATGACCTAAGTGGTTCAAGATGGGCAAATAGGAATTGCTAGTCATGCTGGCCTTGCCATTGATGAACAAATTTCTTTTAGGTTCACAAATAAGGGTGACCCAAGCTTTAATATAAAAACTTCTCCATTCAAATTCGAACAGAAAAATATTTAAGAGTGGTTATTGATCATACTCTGAAACATTTAATCAGAATTTAAGAAAACAAATAGGTATGAATTGCCTCTGCATACCATTTGTCTACAAGAAATATAAAATTACAATAAAATTCCACAAATTGATCCTGAAACCAATTCTGAAATACAGCATGCAGATAAGAATTTAGTGGAAAACTACTTAAATAATTACCAGATTTACACACAAAATTACCAGTGGCTATTCAAAAACTGGAAGCGTACAACCAGCTGCAAGTTCAAGAGCAACCACCAACGCAGGCCTATGCAATGAAAATTAATTAATTAATTAGTTAACTTAATCCTACATTAGGATCTAATATTCTTCTCCATTTTTATTCGTTAATGAGAGGTTGGTACTTCTGGCAAGGCCAGCATTTGTTGCACATTCCCAATTGCTCATGGTGATAAGCTGCTTAGATGAACCAAGGACACAACTATTAGGAAGCATTCAGGATTTTGATCCCACAGCAATGAAGGAATAGCAGAATAATTCCAAGTCAGGATGGTGTGAGGCTTGCAGGGGAACTTATAGGTGGTGATGCTCCTAAATGTCTGCTGCCCTTGTCTGAGTAACAGAGATTTTGATTTGAAAAGTGATGTCACAGGAGTTTTGGTGAGTCACTCTGATACACCTTGTAAATGGTATATACTGCTGTCAGTGTGCATTGTAGTGAACAAAATGAATGTTGAAATTGGTGAATGGGATGCTAGTCAAATCTGCCTTGTCCTGGATGGTGTCAAGTGGTTAAGTGTTACAGATTCTGCACACCATCCAGATAAATGGAGAGTATTCCATCACAATTCTGGCCTGCGCTTTGTAACCTTTAGGGAGAGCATCCGAGGAGCAGGAGAATCGAAGTTTCAGGCAAAAGCCTTTCATCAGGAATGAGGCTGTGGGCTGAGAGGTTGGTGAGATAAATAGGAGGAGGGTGGGGCTAGGGGAAGGTAGCTGAGAGTGTGATAGGTAGATGGTGGTGGGGGTCATGGTGATAGGTAAGAGAGGAAGGTGGAGCAAATATCACTATTACACCCCACTACATCCATCTATCGCACTCTCAGCTAACATCCTCCCAGCCCCACCCCTCTCCCATTTCTCTCACCACCCCCTTAGCCCACAGCCTCCCTTCTGATGAAAGACTTTCGCCCGAAACGCCAATTCTCATGTTCCTCGGATGTTGCCTGAACTGCTGTGCTTTTCCAGCACCACACTCTCAACTCTAATCTCCACCATCTGCAGTCCTCACTTTCACCTTAACTTTAGGGAGAGGTGAGTTACATACTGCAGAATTCCTAGCTTCCAATCTTTTCTCGTTGTTACAGTATCTATATGGCTGGTCTGATTTATGGTCATTGATAACAGTAAGGTCATAGTGGGGAATTCAGAGACTATAGTGCTATTAAATATCAAGGTGGGAATGTTAGATTTTCTGTTTTTAAGATTGATCATTTTCTGACATTTGCATGGCATTAGTATTATTTCTCATTTATTAGCTCAGGCCTGGATGGTTTATGTCTTGCTGTATCTGAACATAGATTGCATGTGCATCTGAACAGTTACAAATTGTGCTGAACATTATTTATGGATGATTGCACATCCCATTTCTGAAGTTATAATAGAGGGAAAATCATTGATGAAGCAGGTGGAAATGGTTGGATGTAGGATGTTACCCTGAGGAACTTCAGGAGACATAGGTTCAAATCCCATCTGCTCCAGAGATGTCTAATAACATCTCCAAACAAGCTGATTAGAAAATATCTACCCTGAGGAACTCTGCAATAATGACTTGAAACTGAAAGTTTTGATCTCCAATATTTATCTTTCTAAATAATATGCATGTCTCCAACCATTGGAGCCTTTTCTTCTCCATTGCAATTTACTTCAGTTATCCTCACGTTACTTGATAACCTATGTTATCAAATGCCTGCCTCAATATTAAGGACAATCACTCACGTTCATGTCTGGAGTTCATCTCTTTTATCAATGCTTGGATCAGGACTGTGATTCAGTCAGCAGTGAAGTGACCCTGTTAGAACCCAAACTGTACTTCAGAGAATAAGTTATTGCTGTATAAATGTCATTTGATAATACTGCTGATGACACCTTCCATCTTTGGCTGATGATCAGTACATTGATAGGGACAATAATTGGCTGGAGTAGATTTGTTTCCAACATGCCATCAGGATATACCTGGGTAATTATTCACATTGCCAGGTCAATGCCAACCAGTGCACGGCTAGTTCTGGATCACAAGATTTCTTGCATGTTGTCAGATGCCACGGGGCCTTTGTAGTATCCAGCAGCCCTCAGGCATTTATTCACATTGCAAGGAACTAATTGAATTGATTGAAGACTGGCATCTGTGGTGCATAGTCCCTCTGAAGGGGCTGGGATGGATGGCATTTCTGGAAGCAGATGGTGGAAAATGCATATCCTTTATATTTTGTATTGATATAATTGCAGAAAAACTCTTAAGTAATTGAAAGCCTGGAGGGAATGCATAAAGAAGATGACAAAATTTAATTTTATGCACATATGAAAACAATCTGCAGGAAAGGTGGGTTTTAAAATTTAAATAATGCACTTTGTCATTATGCTGAAATCCATAGCAATCAAGATTATTGCGATCTTTCCAACTAAAAATTTTTTTTAAAGTTTGTTAAATTTTGTTGAAATTATTTTATTCATCATTTTGAAAAATAATTTATTTTATATTTTAAAACTTCTTTCTGAAGTTAAATCCATTAATGGGAAAAAGAACTTCAGATTAACTTTCTGTTTTAAAAACGTCTGATTATAAATTTGAACTCAGACTGTTTAATAGTAGAATGCTTCCAGTCAAACAGCAACTCCAGGATACTTCCAAATGTTGCCAACCGCTATCAACACCAGCTAATGGCATGAGATTATGAGAAAAAATAGTCCCCTGGAAAACACTGGCCAAACCTTGTTGTATGTGGGCGAAACATGCCTCCTATCACTCATGTTCACTCTATCTCAATCACATGCTACACTAGAAGAAATTGAAAATGAACAATTTCTCAAGATGTAAAAGTAAAAGTAGGTTCTGTGTTAACCATTGTACAATTATCCATACTTGAAAGTAATATTGTTATGTTGTTGTTATTGTCAGATGACTTACC
>NC_057716.1:48945584-48948289 GCF_004010195.1 Chiloscyllium plagiosum | reverse complement strand
CTGCTTCGAACCCGCAGCACTCCAGCAAAATCTTCTTCACAAACACCGTCCGATCGACCGGTGTGCGCTCCTCCACCTTTTTCACAGTCACCCTGACTGTGTTGCGAATGCCCTGGCCAGGGCTGCGAGCGGCTGCTGACGCCATAGCTCAGAGGTTGGCTGGTACCTGAATTGGTGTTAGGCCGAAGCCAGCATAAAGATCCACCAAGAGCAGGTCAGCACAACCAAACAATCCTCCAACGTCCAATCACGATCCAGCGATGGTCTCCAGCAGCTCCGACGACTCGCAGCACAATCCCCGTGGTTTCTCCCCCGCCAGCACACGTCCGCTGCTTCGAACCGACAGCTCTCGAGCAGAATCTCTTCCTCTGTTAATCATGGCTGAATTGGTCCACCTTGCCACTACTGAGTCAGCAGCAACACCAGCTAATGGCATGAGATTATGAGAAAAAATAGTCCCCTGGAAAACACTGGCCAAACCTTGTTGTATGTGGGCGAAACATGCCTCCTATCACTCATGTTCACTCTATCTCAATCACATGCTACACTAGAAGAAATTGAAAATGAACAATTTCTCAAGATGTAAAAGTAGGTTCTGTGTTAACCATTGTACAATTATCCATACTTGAAAGTAATATTGTTATGTTGTTGTTATTGTCAGATGACTTACCGCCACTGTTGTAGAATGTGTTCAGCCAATTAAACTATTGATTCTTCATGTCCACCCCATCTCAGGTCATCTGTAGTTATCTCTCAGAATCAGTGATTAGAATGTACTTTTGAATTAGACAATCCTCCAGAAAGCTTTACAAAATAAAAATTTGCATAGGATAGTGGGAAATTTTATTGGGAAATGTTATCCTTAGATTAAGGAAGACAACCATCCAGTACAGTCGTGGAGTCGTAGAGATGTACAGCACAGAAGCAGACCCCCTCAGTCCAATCTATCCCTAGGTAAAAATAGTGACTGCAGATGCTGCAGATCTAGATTAGAGTGGTGCTGGAAAAGCACAGCAGTTCAGGCAGCATCCGAGGAGCAATAAATCGAAGTTTCGGGCAAAAGCCCTTCATCAGGAATACCCAATCTATCCCTGCTGACCAGATATCTCAACCCAATCTAGTCCCACCTACCAGCACCTGGCACATATCCCTCCAAATCCTTCCTATTCATACACCCATCCAGATGCCTTTGAAATGTTGCAATTGTACTAGCCTCCACCACTTCCTCTGGCAGCTCATTCCATACACCTGCCACTTGAGTCAATAGATATAGAACCAAGGATACCATTAAGACAAAATTTGTCTCCCCAGATTGTTGGGTTTTGGTGTGGAAAAATAAAGAAAAAAATGAATGGCTATGAAAGAAAGCACCTTGAAGGATGTAGTTTCTTTGTTTGATAATGCTAGGTGAAATTAAGAGACAGTAATGATCGGTAAACATGAGAAAATGCTCGGTCAATTGAGATTAACACCAAATTAAAAGTATTCTAGCTTTTTCTCTCCTGGGTGGTCAGTGTATGTGGCGCAAACCTAGTTGGGAGGATTTTAAAGAGCAGTTGGGATGGTTAGTAAGGTTGTAGGATGTGTAGGCACACCCTTTGAATGAGAGGTAAATTCCTCAAATCAGTGCCTTTGGTGATGTTTTGTTTTTCTGTTTTTGCTATATATAGTTTTTGTTCTTTTTGTAGATTTGTTGGCTGTAGTTATTTTAGTCTGTGTAGTTTTTGGGTTTTGTGGATCCTTTTGCATTAAAGCTCAGTGTTCTGTAGTTAAGGTTCTTCCCCTCTGGAGTCTAAATGATACTATAGAAAGTTTTGCCTAAGGATGTGTTTAAGGGGTGCACCTAGATTATTAAGGGGAGTCATTCACCTGTCAAGAGGAAGAAGGCACTTTCCAGCCTTAAAATGGAGTGGGTGGATATTGCCTTATTACAAGAAACACACTTGGATGATGCAGAGCATTTGAAGCTGCACCAAAATGGGTATAACTGGATTTATTTTTCATCTTTCAATATGAAACATTTAAGGGATTTGCATGTTGAATTGGGATTGGTAGATGGAGGTGGTACCTTCACCCTAGTGGCAGGGACTTCACGTTCTTTTTGAACCCACATAAATGCCATACCAGGATTGATCTTTTTCTGACCACTGCCAGCATATCTGGATGTCATGTACAATTGATAATATCACTATTTCCAATCACGCCCCAGTGTATTTAATGGTTAAGAGTAAGAGTATCCTTACTCTGGTAGGCTCAAGGCACTGGTGACTGGACCCCTTCATCCTCAAGGATAGCAGGTTTATTGAATTCTTTTCCACTGAGTTCAGGGCTTTTATAGATATTAAAAGCCATTGTCTGTGTGGCGTTTGCACATTTTCCCTGTGTCTATGTAGGTTTCCTCCGGGTGCTCTGGTTTCCTCCTACTATCCAAAGGAATGCAGGTCAGGTGAATTGGCCATGCTAAATTGTCCATAGTGTTAAGTGCATTAATCAGGGGTAAATATAGGGTAGGGGAATGGTTCTGGGTGGGTTACTCTTTGAATGGTTGGTGTGGACTTATTGGGCTGATGGGCCTGTTTCCATACTGTAGGGAATCTAATCTAATCTTAAGGAGAAAGTGAGGACTGCAGATGCTGGAGATCAGAGCTGAAAATGTGTTGCTGGAAAAGCGCAGCAGGTCAGGCAGCATCCAAGGAGCAGGAGAA